>NC_042496.1:16241708-16257487 GCF_005508785.2 Acyrthosiphon pisum | reverse complement strand
AGCTTCGATTTCCAATTGAACATCCACTGCTGAGGCTGTTGGTTGAATCGTTCTGTTTTGAAGTATCGATAACTATAATTGGTGCGTTTGCTACAAAAGTAGAAGGACTCAATATCGGGTTACGAATACTTTTTTCATAATACGATTCTTGAAACGATGTATACATATTATACAAAAAGGTGAAATTATTTTTCGAAAAATATAAATTCAAATTATCGTATGGATAAGCTATTGAGTTCAGAAATACTTTAACGTTTGTTAGATTACAATGATCGAATATACTACAATCTTTTGATAACACATTTTTGCGTCCTTTCTGTAATCCAATTACGATGAATCGTGGTTTTTCTAATTTTGAAGCAGTTTTCAAATTCCACACAACTTTTTTAGTGGTCCCGAGTTCAGGATATTCAAAAGTTTCAAAAGTTCTAAAAGGGATAAACAAACTTTTTCTTTTTCTATAAGTTTCAATAATTTCAACCTTTCTTCATCATTGACCGTTATATGTGGGACCTTCCAGACTATTTTATTTAAGGTGACTTTACCTTCAGTGGCAGTTGCACCACTTTTACTTGTAAAGCATTTAAATCACTATGACTTCGGGTTGACGCGGTCCCGCGCAATAGCTGTTTGAATTCAAACAGCCTTTGCGCGGAAGCCGCGCCGTGGTTCTCAAACAAAACCACCGCCAATCGACGACGGACGACGCCAGCACGCGACACCCGCGTGAGGAACCGTCGGCCGGCCGTTCGGCGAACCGGATAAAACGAGAAACTTGTTTTCTAGACCTCGCCGTGTGTACACGTACGGACACGACCGACGTCCTCGCGAAGTTTAGCTACACAATATAGAATACGGAAAATCCATTGTATCTTTTTTTTTGTTTTTTTCGTGTCTCACTACTCACCGTGTCGGTGTCATTCTTTTAGTTGAATAAAACACCGACCCTTCATTAAAAACCACCAAATTGCGTTCCGTTGGTCACCTCATCACCTCAACCACGCGGCACCCCACAGGTACGCATCAACTGGCTCCCCGGCGGGGAATTACCGGTAAGTGAAAACTTTCTTACCCCATACTACCCCCACAATACCCACCCGTTGCGCGTTTTGGAAAAAAGTCCCCGACCACACCGACAAGAACGTGGTTAGCAGGCGGTAACGGAAAACCCGGCGTTACGTAACATATTACATAACGATAAAGGACGTAACGACCGGCCGCGCCGCCTGATTTACGGACGCACCGACTGCACCGCGCGCGACAATCCAAAGTGCAAACACCCGACGTAGGTAGGTAGGAACGCAAGAGCGCGAGAGGGTCACACCACCACCGCCCAGCACCACCACCCGCTCACGACAACACGCGATTACCCGGGACAAAAATACCACATAATCGGACTGCCGACGCTGCTACTCAAAGCGACAGCCACCGTCTTCCTTAATCGCAATAGTGGGCCGGATAACGCACACACGCATATCCGTGACAACACTCCGCGAAAACCGGTTATTGTGATCGCCCGGCAAACGCAACACCAATACAACAACAACCGACTGACCTACATTCCGTACGCAAATAAACACCGATAAACGGTCAACACAGCTGATCGAAGGAACGCGATAACCGTTCCAACGACAACAGCCATATTTTATATTTTTACGTCAATAACACCGGAAAAACAACCGGACGTCATGTCGGGAAAATATATGAATGAATTGACCGCTGCGGAATTACGCCATGAATGCAGGCAGCGCGAGTTATCGGAAGCGGGAACGAAAAGCGATCTGGAAATCCGTTTAACACAGCATTTCGCGGACCAGAACCTACAGGCCAACGAAATTCGGTTTCCGCCCATGGAACCCACTGGGCTTACCGGACGTCACTCGGCCACAGGTCAGGTACCCGACGCTGGACAAACCGCGCAAATACGGGTCGAGTCGTCTCCCGCACAGAATCCGAAAAACAACAACAATAGACCACCCACACCCACACCCACACACACACACCAACAAGCTATGGACATGATCCAAACGGGTCGGTCCATAATTGAGGAGGTACGGCAAAGGGCGGAAAACTCGACGCATGGATACAGTCTGAATTCACGACCGACAATGCTCGAAGACTGCATGGCCCGTTTTGGCGAAGACCAACGTTGTATTGCAGAGACAATGCGACACCTAGAAATGGGTATGGCTCGCCAAGCACCGGGACAGCAGACGGACACACCACCACCGACCCGCCCCCACCCCACAGTGTTATCGAACAACACGGAAGACGGAGCGAGGTACCCCGAGGCAGGCGAACCGCCGTTCCCGGGTAGCCAACACGCCGACCGTTCGGTACGTTTCGATGACACATCAAATCTATATCATGCCCCGTCATCCACACACGCGTACGCGGCACAACAATCGACGCTGATACCATACGACGACGTATGCGCAGCGAGACATTCGCTACCGGAGTACCACGGGACAACACCCGAGGACCCGGCAAGATTCATACATAAAGCGGAATCGATAATGTACCAAACGCGTATAGATAGGTCGGCCTGGACAAATATTATCGGACAACAGCTGAAGGGTGCAGCCAGTACCTGGTGGAACATCATCAGACTACTGGACCTCACCTGGGACGAGTTCCGCGCCGAATTATTAGAAAAATTCGACAACGTGGAAATTCAGTCACGGCTGCGGGCCGAGATAGTATCCGTCCGACAGACAGCAACGCAATCGCTAACGGAGTTCGTCACACAAAAAAACCAACTTGCACGCCGCGTCAATACCGGACTCTCTGAAACACAGCTAGTCGGTACGATAGCCGGACTAACGCGCAACGAATACCGCACGCACATAAGATTGCAAAGACCAGCGACTTTCGGAGACCTCCGCCGTATCGCTGGAGTCCTGGAATACACACCAGACGAGCCCCCAACACAACAACAGCCGAAACCGGCGTACAAAAAAACGAATCCAACCCGCCCGCCCCAACCGACGCACCAAACGCAAACACGGGACGGTACGGCAGGAAAACCGCAACCGCCCAACCCGTGCAGGTACTGTGGAGGTCCACACTGGAACAGTGACTGCCCTGGGAACACGTCGCGTCCGGGAAACGGGAAATGAGTCGGCGGACACCTGTCCACGCCGCCGCCTCAACCACACACACACACACACACAACCACGCCACCACACACAACGTTCGGCAATACAGACGGGGATATAACCATCAAACGCGCATCGATAAACTCGGCGTCTTCACATATATCACCCGTCCAAACAACAAAAATTTCGTTAAGTAGCAGGTCATCATCACCACTTCACGCGGCACCCCAAAGGTCCGCATCAACGACCCCTACTACGAAATCAACAGGTACACATACAGTACACACCCATAGCACAGAGGTAACCGAAACGGATACTCTGGTAATGGCGGTGCAAACCGCTCCCCAGAACACCGATAACGCGGTTAAGAACCAGTTACCCAGCTATAAATCACAACCAACGTCGAATAACGCTAAACGAGTATGCCCCGACAAAATTCCGACCCCCACGGTCGAACTCGAATTTAGGTCAGGCCCCGTAACAGCTCTACTCGACTCCCAAGCACAAAAATCGTATGTAAGCCCGAACACTGCTCAAAAATTTGGCACACCCCAACACGGACAACAAACTCAGGTACGAATGGCGGACGGACACACCACAATGACAAGTGGTACCTCCACATTCGTAGCCAGAATCGGAGACCTCACGGTCACCTTCAACGCAGCCATTCTGGACAACTTATACTGCGACATGCTCCTAGATCACGACTTTCTCGTACACAACGAAGTCACCTGGGACTACACAATTAGCACTATTCATTTAGGTTCGAATAGGAGAACAACAGCGTGCTGGAAAGGTCGGACACCCACCCCCAGCCCAGCACTAGATGTCGACAAATTAACAATAAATGGTGACCACCACACACGCGCGAAACTCGCCGAAGTAGTACGCAACTATCCGGACGTATTCAACGGTAAGGTAGGTCGCACCAGGTTGATAAAACACGACATCCTCCTCAAAAATCAAACACCCATAGCACTCAAACCATATCCCTATCCACCGGCAAAACAGACCACAATCGACACCATGATACGAGACATGGAAGAGCAGGGACTGGTAGAACAAAGCACATCCCCGTGGGCCGCACCCATCGTTCTAGCAAAAAAGAAAGACGGCTCACCCCGACTGTGCATTGATTATAGACGGCTCAATGATATCACTGAGTCCGACGCTTACCCAATGCCCGACCTCAATACACTGATACGTCAGATGAGAGGTGCAAAAGTGTTCAGCGTTTTGGACCTTAAGGCAGGATACTGGCAAGTACCACTTAACCAAAACGCGCGAAAATACACGGCATTTCGGACGCGTCGGGGCCTATACCAATTCCGAGTCCTCCCCTTTGGCCTCAAAAACAGCCCTATGACCTTTGTGCGACTAATGGACGAAGTCTTGAGGGGGTACCTGGACGAGTTCGTCCGCGTATATTTAGACGATATAGTGGTGTTTTCGAACACTACGGACGAACACCAGTGCCACTTAGACAAAGTTTTAGAACGCCTACAGAGACACGGGCTGACATGCAACCCCGAAAAGTGCAGATTCGGAGCAACCGAAATCTCATTTCTTGGACACCTAGTCACCTCCGAAGCGATAGACAAACAACCGGAGAAACTAGAGGGCATCATTAATTACCCCCAACCGACAAAACTGAGGGACCTACGGAAGTTCCTGGGTGTTTGCAACTGGTACAGCCAGTTTGTAGACAACTACGTGGACACCATAGCACCCCTAACGAATAGGCTCAAACAGGGGACCAAATGGTCGTGGACCGAAACCGAACAGGCGGCATTTACCAAAATAAAACGCGCCCTGTACGATTCGCCAAAACTATCGACGCCGGATTACGGAAAACCGTTTTGCCTACAGACCGATGCTAGCGAGATAGGAGCTGGTGCCGTCCTTTTCCAACGGGGTGACAGCCCGGACGAAAGGCGGATAATCGCCTACGCAAGCAAAAAGTTTAGTGATACGCAAACAAGGTACGCCGCGGTAGAACGCGAGTGCCTCGCGATAATCTGGGCAACCGATAAGTTTAGACCATATCTGGAGACCCGCCGTTTTGACCTATACACAGACAACTCAGCACTCACATGGCTCCACCGAGCCAAAAACACAAATTCAAAATTAACCAGGTGGGCACTACAGCTGGCCAACCTGGATTACAAAACCACGCATGTGCCCGGCGTACAGAACGAGGTGCCGGACATGCTCTCCCGCAACCCGACCACCGGGCCCCCGGTAGACGAGGAACACCTCGAGGAACGACTAGTAGGAGTACCCACCTCACCACTCATCACCACTACTAGCTCACCGGCCGACAATCTGTTCGCCACGACGAACCCGGCTAACACCACTAGCGGACCCACAATCACACACGCTATGCTCGTGACATGGCAGGCCAATGACCCCAACACACGAGACATAGCGCACACCATGACAACGGACGACCCAACACACAACACCGGAAGTACCTCGGAAAAAAAAAACCATTCATCCTTACCGACGGTCTTCTCCGGATAAAGTTGGGCGAACACACACCCGTAGTCATCCCAAAACACAACACGCAGAACGTGATCTGGACATACCATGATCACGTACTCGCAAACCACCCGGGCTGGAAAGAAACGTACAGGGCGGTCAAACAACGGTTTTTTTGGAAAGGACAAAAAAACGACATCCGACTGTACGTTAAGTCGTGTCACATATGCGCGTGTACCAAACCACTAAACACGCGCGCAGACGGCCCCGCGACCACCAGAATACCCCGGCAACCCTGGGAGGTGGTTAGCATAGACCTCATGGGCCCCTACCCGCGCACGAGTAGGGGAAAACAATATATACTGGTCGCCACGGACTTGTTTAGTAGATGGACCGAGGCATACCCCCTCGGAACAGCCACTACAAAAACAATAACCGAAACGCTCGAACGAGAATTCTTTTCACGTTTCGGAGGGAGGCCGTAAATTTCCGGAAAATAATAGGCCGGAACGATAAAAATCCGGAAAGTAAAATGTGCGGAACGTAGGATTCCGGAAAGTAAAACGCCGGAAAGTAATATCCCGGACCGTAAAAATCCGGAATGTAACACTCCGGAAAGTAAAAGATCCGGGAAGTAAAATATGCGGACCGTAGTATTTCGGAAAGTAAAAATCCGGAATTAAAAATCGCGGACCGTACAAATCCGGAATGTAAAGTCCCGGACCGTAAAAATCAGGAATGTAAAATCCCGGACCGTTATATTCCGGAACGTAAAAGTCCGGAATGTAAAATCCCGGACCGTAATATTCCGGAACGTAAAATTCCGGAATGTAAAATCCCGGAACGTAAAAATCCGGAAAAAAAATAAAAACAATGATTCTCAAAATTGTTTGGTTATATTATTACTAAATACCTTTCATTTCATATTTAAATAACGTAGTAACTAAAATTAGTAAAAAGTATGATAAAAAGGTGGACAAGTGCACCATGGGTACCACTCATTTGTACCTATAGATCATAGCATAGAACTATACAAAAAACGATTCAGAGAGGTGACAGTGTGACAGTCTGCATACCTATACTTTGAATAAATAATCAAATATTCAAATTTTATAACTAAAAAAAAAATGTATAGCCAAAAAATGGCTATAAATAGAATTTCTTGCAAGTAAACTTGTTTTTTTGTTAAAAGTAGGAACATTTTGAGGAATCTTGTATTACATTTTCTAATGTTAGCTGTAAAAGAAAACGAATTGAGATGAGTCAAAATTCTAAAATCAGATTATCAGAAAAAATGATTGTGGATTTCCGCACAACTTTTTTACACTATTAACAACTTATGTGGAATTTTGTATGATATTTTCAGGTTTTTTAATGGAGCGAAAAATGATTTGTCGACTTTAAAATGTTGATATTAACATCTGGTGAAACTGTACTTATATATGATTATTAGTTTTTGAGTTACCTGCACCAAAAAATAAAATCGATTTGGTCAAAAATAGGATTTGCGTAAAAATTCTCATTTTCCGACGATTTGTTTTTCCCTACGCTTTCGGAAAGTACTGACCTCGAGATGCACCAACTATAGATTTATTTTTCTATCAGAAAAGGTGCTGTAGTTGAAAATTGGAGCATATTTTTTACTACCTAAAAAGTTGATCACAACATTTTGAAACCAATTCGCTTTGCTCAGAATTTAAACCATACCCTACATTATGTTACATGTTTTATAAAAATGTAGTATCAGGTACTGATACCAGACGTATTTTTTTTATGAATATTATATATTAAATAACAAATAAACAAATTCTAAACTTCTTTTCACATTGTCGCTTTGAATATTAAATAGTCAATTTATTTATCACATTGATTACCTATTATGACAATATTTTTAAATTAAGAATAAAGTATAATATTTTATCATTATTAATATGTGTTGTAAAAAAACTGTTGCCCCCCCCCCCCTGATCTTTGCTCTGGATCCGTGCCTGTAGTAGTATTAAACAATATTATTATTGGACTGTTTAGAAACAATATATATTGATTTAGAATAGGTACAGTTCATATTATTATTAAGAATATAATGACATAGGTACACGCGCTTTGACCCACGTTCGACATAAAGTAAATTGGCGTTCAACAGATTCAATTTTGTGTTTTTAGTTTTTATATTAGAGTAAATTGACCTATTATTTAACTAATAGGTAAAAATATTTTCAACGGCATCTAAATTCGATTTTATAAGTTATTATTTAGATATTATTTTACGTGAAGCAATCAGTATTGCCAGAAATATTTGAATTTGCTTGATTTAAAAAAAAAAAGAAAGTGTTTGTTTTTTATACCAGCCAAAAATTGTAAAACGTTCAAAAAAATAATTACTTAAGTTGTTTGGTGTTTTATTTTTAATTCTGTGTATAATAAAATGTCATATTACTATGAATACGTATCTCAAAATGTATATAATGTTTATAGTTGAAAATAATGAGTTGAGCTTTACAATACACGACGATTTATATAATTATACCTAGTAAGTACCTACCTATTATTGTTATTAACATTATTTTTATTATTTCGTTCGTTTCTGCGTATACTGATTTAGACGAATTTTACTATGTAGGTACATAAACATAATATATACCTACCTGACTACCTCTAATAATTATATCTTATGTAATATTATATGCATTTAATAATAGAACGTATTTTGTATTTTGTATATCCTGTGAAATTCCCATGCAAATATACGGGTGTGTTTTGTAGACTACCGGCAGACAACTACTGCAGCTATATATTATATTATATTATTATAAATTATAATATACCTATTATATTAGGCACCGCATTATCAATATCAATTTTATTACTACTATGATTTTACAGATAGTATACCAAGGTGCATTGATATTATATCAATACACCTTGCAGTATACATAACTAATATAAAAAAGGTGCTCTGCTGTACTGTAGGTTACGAGTGGGTCACTGTATAATGGACGGTATTAAATTTGAATTCAATGATATAATATCATTGTATAAGAATAACGATTCTGAGCGAAGGCGGTATGTCAGTCTAGGTTTAAGACATATTATATACATATCTATGGTATTAAAAAAAAAATTAGGTACCTATAATAAATTCCAAATTAATCATATCACAATATCCATTAGGTACTTATAACGCGTTATACATCAACAACAAACCGTGATACTATCATAGATATATAATAGTACACTTTAGAAGTTTCAAGTACCCACGAATAATATTATACAATCACAACAAAATAACTAAAATAGTTATTCTAGGTTTTTTAATATGTTATTTTGTCCAAATATGAATTTAAAATGTCTGTAAAAAATAACTGTGCTCATATTTTTTTTAGATTTTTTGGCTACAGTATGAACTATTTATGAGAATCTTTGTTTTAAATTTTCAATCCTTAGCTATAAAAACTGAACATTTTATAATTTATTAATTACGATGATTGATAATTTTCGAGATTTTGATAAATTTTGTCAAAATTCGATCTTTAAATGCTTATAAAAAAAAATTGCGCATATGTATTTATAATATTTTTCAATTGATATTGTAACAATATATCAGGAGCCTTGTATTAAATTTTTACACTTTTTCGCCCAACAGATAAAACTTTATTGATATTTATAGAAGCAAAAACTAAAAAAATTGAAAACTGAAAATGTCCGTAAACGGCTCAAAAAGAGTCAAAATATTTTCAAAATTGTATGGTGTTTAGAAAATGCTAATATAAAAATTCAGTGAAACTTTCATGTATTTACAGTTATTCATTTTGAATTACAACAAAATAAGGAAATCGCCACATGAGAAATCGAGTGAATATCCAATGTTGTAAAAATTTGAATTTCAAACGCTCATAAAAATTTAATTTGACTTTCTTATAGAATTTTTTTTTTTTGATAAATGTAGGAAATCTTATAAGGAATCTTGTATTACATTTTCATATCTTAGATTTAAAAAGAAAATTTTTATGAATTTCTAACTCGAAATAATTTGCAAATTTTTGTGATTTTTCCATATTTTGTCATTTTTGAACTTTAAATGCTTATAAGAAAAAACTGTGACTAACGATTTTTAGTATTTTTCATCTGCCTTTGAATCAATATACTAGGAGCTTCTATTAAATTTTCAAGCTTTTTTATCCAACAAATAACATTTTATTGATATTTTTAGAAAAAAAACTAAAACAAAATGGAAAATGAAAATGTCTCTAAACAGTTCAAAATAAATCAAAATATTTTGAAAATGTTATCGTGTATAGAAAATGGAAATATAAACAACCATTGAAAATTTCATGTATCTACAGTCATTTGTTTTAAAGTTACACCAAAAACCAAAATCGATTTTCTCGAAAACAGATTTTGCGTAAAAATTCCCGTTTTTCCTTAATTTTTCTTTTGTTTTTCCCGGCGCTTTTGAAAACTACTAGTAAATTTAAATTTTGACCTCCCCAATGCACCAACGATATTCACTTTCTGATCGAAAAAGATACTGAAGTTGAAAATTATTTCGACTACTTATCGTGTACACAGACACAAAAATAAAAAAAAATTAAAAAATTAAAAAATAAAAAAAATAAAAAAACACACATCATTGTAAAATCAATACATTCATCGTTCCACTCAGAATCTAAAATGTCTATATAGGTACTTCAGAGTTTATATTTTGGAATCAGATTATTAACACACAATAGGTATACAACGCGTCAACGCGGGCAGTATTTGTCATTACTCATTATTATGAGTCATTATCATTATCTTGTGTTCTTGTAACCTAACCAATTTGTTTATTATAATTTATAATATATTTTAATTACTGGACAAGAATTTAAGATATTTTATTTTATTTTATTATCTAAGTACATACCTAAGTATATTTATTGGATTTGAGTAAAAGTATTAATTTAAAAACATTATCATCGGAAGTTTGCTCATTTTCTATTTTTTCGAGAGCTTTTTTCCGGAACTCGCAACCTGATTATTTATTTTATGAGTTTAATTGTGAGTTTAAAATTTGAAATTTGCATGGGCCCCGGTTCGCCTCCCCCCCTAGATCCAGTACTGCTAATATGATTAAATTAGGATTACTTGAAGTTACCCCTTATATTTTTTCGTTATACTGTTTTAATTTCGTCTCTATATTTGTAATTATAATATTATAATATGAATAGCTGGCTACGTTATCAGTTATTCTGAATCATAATAATTGACAGTTTACATTTGTTATTGATGTCGCCGTGCCAGAGTGAGGAGAATAAAATAATAAAAATATCCAAATTTATTCATAGAGATTCGTGATACCTGGTTATTATCAGTGGCGTAGCCAAGGTGAGCCCCTTAACGGGCCATCCCCCCCCTCCATTGCCGTATTATTTTGAGTGATGGTCGTTTAGGCATATCGCACATGTGACATGGACCTAAAAGCCAACACGTTTGGATACAAATAGACGCAACGTTTGAAAACATAGAATAAAAGGTATTTTACCTGGAAAAATCAGTCTGCTCAGAGAATGTTAGAATGTCACTATAAATTGTATTATAAAATTCTTACTAAATTTACCAATGAATACTAGCACTAATTTGATTTATAATGAATTTAATGTAAAAAATCTTAATTCTAACTATAACTTATCGGTTCTAGTTGAAGTATATAAAAATAAAAATGTAATTCCTACATTAGATCATGCGCACAACACTAGATATAAGCAAAATATTAATATACTTGTACCAAATCTTAACAAAGTATTTGGTCAAAGAAGCATTTTATATACGGGTTTATATTTATGTCGTTCACTAAATATCAATATAAAAAATTATAAAGATGTCAAGCATTTCAAAAAATATATAAAACAATTAAATTTATCAAATGTGTAATTTTTATTTTTATTTTTTATTTTTAAAATATCACCGGTCATCTATGTAAAATATTATTATTATTATTATTGTAAATTTATTATATTCATTTACGTCTATTCGTACTTATATGTTTTAATTATCAATTATCAATTATGTTAACTTTATTATACATTTATATTATTATAATCCTATTCTATTAACTAATTAGTAACAAAAAAAAAAAAAAAAAGAAAAGAAAAAACCACGTATATATTTAAAAACCACCATGTATATATTTATTTAATCTATAAGAACTGTGCCCCCAGCACAAGCTTTGCTTAAAGGGGGTACTGCATTATATTAATCTAAATTTTGTAAAATAATTGTATGATATCCTTATGTTGCAAAAATAAATTATTATTATTATTATTATTAAAATAATATAATACATATACTGAAATACTGAATACCTATTACTGAAGTTTGTGAAACCCGTCATGGTAAAAAATGCATTATAGTTGGTAATTTTAAATGTATTGTAAAATTAAGAATATATATAAAAACACGATATAAAATACACATAGGTATAAAATAAAATAAATACGAGCGCTGCAACATTTTTTGTTGTGTTAACTAAACGTAACTGTAATGAATACATTTAAATAAAAAAAAATAATGAATTTAAACTTGACAATATTATTAGGAAATATTTATGAATCGCGGTCCAGCTAACTGGATAAAAAATACAATTTTATAATAAATAAGATAGCAGTAAATAAAATCAATTACGATTTTTGAGTTAATAGATTTAGTATTTTTGTAATGACCCAATGATTTAATATAACATTATGTAATACCTACAAAAAATATTTTTAAATTAGTTAAATTTAAAAAATTGGGTAAACGATTATGAGCCAACCTCTCCGTGGTGTCTCCTGGGTAACCCTAATAGTCTAAAAAATAAAATAGAAAATAATGTATACGGTGTACCTACCTATTAACGTATTGGTGCTCAAATGTGGTATTATTTTAAAAATATGATGTACCCAAATGTTGCATTCATTTTTGGTGTCTGAAAAAATGTGTACCTAAACATGTTACTTGTGTTTCCAATCATTCTCCCCATTTCAATGTAAAAATATATTTTTGAACCTGTTTCGTGATTTATTTTTAAAAAAGTATCAGTAGGTATACAATATTGTTGAAAAATTGCCATAGAGGTGCTCTTTTTAATTGGTTTCACATTGACAATATTCATGTTATAATGTTTATTCTTATTTTTTTTTTTGCGTTTATCAAGTAATATAACGTTTGCTTTTTTTTTTTTGCTTTGCCCCCCCCCCAAAAAAAAAAAAAAAAATCCTGGCTACGACACTGGGGATTACCTATTACTTATTAATTATTATACGTAACCCTATTAAATATTCAATATTTTCGTAATTTATTGTTACTAATTGTTAGTATTAATTATCGTTTTTAATTTTAATACCTAGGTACTGAAGAGTTAACACTAAGATAACAGAAGGTAATAGGTATATTAGTAACAATTGGTTATAGCATATACAAATCATTCTTATTTTGTATCACACCTAATAGATAATTAATTTTAAGATTTCAATTGGTTTAGTACGATGTGTAGTACGATTTTGTACACCAGCAGGAACCTGTAGTTATAAAAAAATATAATACTATAATACAAATTAAATGTAAGTTATCTACATCAGTGTTGTCTGTTATGTTTTACTTAAAAATTTAAATAGCTAAACAAAATTAATGAATTTATATGTTGGTCGTTAGAAAATAATATAATATTGATTATCAAACCTATTACCACCGTCCACCTATTTAATAATAATAATATAAAGCTATTATTAAACACAAATTTTAATTAGCAATAATTAATAAACCTTTCAAAATTTTGAACTCCAATAAATAGCTAAATTCGAATAATTATTTTTAAGTTTTTGATAAATTCATCCGTCAGAATCCATTTTATTTTACATTGAATTTAAATTTAAGTAATTTATCACATATGATACACTGATTCAGGACAAAGTATATTTTATTTAAATGTAATCTACACATAGTGAGTCCCGGTTTTTAAATATAAAATATTATAAATTATATAAAATTAATTTCCAAAGAATTGGCAAATCTCGGTGAGTATTTTTTAGCTCTTCATTCATTTTCCCCGGCGTGACGCCTCGTCTGACTCCGATTATCATGGGACGGCTCTACTCATTTTTTTTTATATGTATATTATAAACCGTAATAGGATAGGTACTTTATGGATTTATATAATATTTTGTTTCTCCTTCCGCTATTAGCATAGCCTAATATCAGAAATTAAGAAAGCCAGAATGATTGCGGCATTATTAGATATTGCTTAAAAGGACGTTCACCATCCAGATATTGTTATAAATCATACGTTCTGCGTTTCTGCGTGTGGAGTGTATAACAGTCAACATGGTAAATTTTACAAGTGAATATAAGTGAATATAATTTACATTATTCAGTCAAACTACTCTAACTCGATTTATCTTAAGGGCAGGTCAAATTGATAATGAGTTGGTTATAAGTAATAACCATAGATACCTTATACTTATAAGGTTTATAGTTATAACATAATATACATATATCTTTGGGTATAATAATTACAGTAGCACAACTACCCTGGGGTGGGTGTTGTTGATCACTGAGGCCCACAGACTGCAGGGGCCCCAGGCCTTTTCAAGTGAAGAAAATATTTAATACTACCAAAGATATGAATTAGTTTAGTTTATAAGTATATTACTTAATTATTTTAATGGTGTGTATACATATTATTTAAAATATATTGCATGTAAATAAACTACCTACTATTGTAGTCTTATAACTTAAAAGTATTAATATTTTTATTTGTTTATGTGAATATTGAACATATTATTAATATATGTATATATATTATAGAAGGTTTAACATGTAAGATTTAACACATTATTTACATAATTTTATATTCAATAGTACCTATACAATTTTATAGGTACTCATCTTTGATATTACAGTATAAAAGAAAAATAATACCTAAAATAAAAACACCAAATATTTCTTTTTATCATTAATTTTTTTGACGGCCCCTAAATTCATAATACTTAAGACGCCCAAGAGAACTTGCCCAATTTGCCCAACCCCCTTAGGACAGCTATGAAAATTGTAAAATATTTAAGTATTATAGTAATAGTGAAATGTTTAAAGTTTATACGATTAATACTTTTTGATTATAACAAAATAACAAAAATTGTTTGAAGAGAAATTCCATATTTTACATTTGAACTTAACGCTATAATTATTTTTTTAATCAAAACTCGAATTAAATTTTCACGCTTTTGGAATTAAAATTTATGATTGTATGAATTTTTCACTAGGTACAGTAAATAATTCACATATTTTGATGATTTTGACGAATTTTATAAATATTTTAACTTTAAACGTTTATAAAAAAAATTTCGTGACTATGTATTTGGAAATCTTTTAATTACGGCTAGAATAACTTATGAATTTTGTATTACATTTTTAAGTTTCTACACAGAGAAAAACATTTCAATATAAATTGAAAAAAAGTCAATAGGTATAATAGTAATTTTCTACTAAAGATTTTGGGAACCATTATTTTTATTCCGGATTATTACGGTCCGGGATTTTACATTCCGGAATTTTACGTTCCGGATTATTACGGTCCGGGTTTTTAAATTCCGCAATATTACATTCCGGATTGTTACGGTCCGGGATTTTACATTCCGGATTCTTACGGTTCGGGATTTTACATTCCGGAGTTTTACGTTCCGTATTATTACGTTCCGGGCTTTTAAATTCCGCAATATTACGTTCCGGATTGTTACGGTCCGGGATTTTACATTCCGGATTCTTACGGTCCGGCATTTTACATTCCGGAACTTTACGTTCCGGGATATTACGGTCCGGTATATTAAATTCCGTGATTTTACGTTCCGTATTATTACTTTCCGGAATTTTATAGCCCCCCGTTTATAGTGACCATAAGCTAAAGTATTTATCCCATCATCCATTATATAACGTTTATCATCGTTTGCACTTAGAACAAGTTTGTTCATTGTTTTCGAATGGACAACATGTTTATTTGATTGGATAAAATTCATTTTTCTATGAGTTTGTTCATCCTTGAGAGTTTTATGGTTTATAAAAGCGTTTAGTATCTCCATATAATTGTTAAATTGCATGTGATTTTTAATTATATATTTCTTTACACCTTTCGCCTTTTTTTTTTCAACACCATCTACAGTTTTATAAGCATATAATTTCGGTCTTAACGAA
>NC_042496.1:16240960-16241658 GCF_005508785.2 Acyrthosiphon pisum | reverse complement strand
TCGAATTAAATTTTCACGCTTTTGGAATTAAAATTTATGATTGTATGAATTTTTCACTAGGTACAGTAAATAATTCACATATTTTGATGATTTTGACGAATTTTATAAATATTTTAACTTTAAACGTTTATAAAAAAAATTTCGTGACTATGTATTTGGAAATCTTTTAATTACGGCTAGAATAACTTATGAATTTTGTATTACATTTTTAAGTTTCTACACAGAGAAAAACATTTCAATATAAATTGAAAAAAGTCAATAGGTATAATAGTAATTTTCTACTAAAGATTTTGGGAACCATTATTTTTATTCCGGATTATTACGGTCCGGGCTTTTAAATTCCGCAATATTACATTCCGGATTGTTACGGTCCGGGATTTTACATTCCGGATTCTTACGGTTCGGGATTTTACATTCCGGAGTTTTACGTTCCGTATTATTACGTTCCGGGCTTTTAAATTCCGCAATATTACGTTCCGGATTGTTACGGTCCGGGATTTTACATTCCGGATTCTTACGGTCCGGCATTTTACATTCCGGAACTTTACGTTCCGGGATATTACGGTCCGGTATATTAAATTCCGTGATTTTACGTTCCGTATTATTACTTTCCGGAATTTTATAGCCCCCCCTTCGTACATATTATATGGGCGCGTCGCTGCCACAGAGCGAACGATTCGATTAGACGAAGTCGTTTT
>NC_042496.1:16239957-16240860 GCF_005508785.2 Acyrthosiphon pisum | reverse complement strand
CCGCGTGCACCGTGCAATGTGGGATAGTAATAATATTATTATCATTGTATGAATATTGTGTAGTATGTGGTTATTCGTCTTATGAACAAACTTATATCGTACGTGGTTGTGACTGCACAAGTTATTTAAAACTTAGATTTTTCAACAACAACACACGGTCTTAGTGTAAAATGTATTACATGTGGTCCATTTTAATATACCTAAAAACGATGTCTTAAGATATAAATAATTAAAAATAATATTCTATAGTAAGTATATATACTAAATTTTTGTCGTAAAACAACGATTTATGTCACAATTCATTTAGATTTATTTGTTGTTGTTATTGTCTATATAATGTCTACGCAGCTTATATGCGTTTTATTTATTATCTTAAGACTTAGTGGTCTATAACAGGGCCTAAAATAAATGAAAATTCGTACTACACTATTTTATAATTTCACACAATTTAATATGAGTTCTCTAAAAATAAAATATAAGTTAAAATTTTTTTTTTATTTATTTGAAAATTTAACATAACACCTGTCACCTGTATAGAATAATTAAAAGTATAACCTAAAATTATATTTAAAACTGTATTTTTCCAAGTTCAATATTATTTGTTAAATTATATTGTTCTTTGACTTCTTCAAAAACCCCTTGATACCATTCCTGTTTTTTTGCATGTGTATGCATTTTAGAATGTCTTTTTTTTTTGTTTATCCAATTAAAGACAGCTGGTTGAGGATCAAACTCGTCTAAAGCTGACATGTTTATTTTTACATACAGAGAATCTTTTATTACTGAAGGAGATAGAGAAGATCTTGTTGCAGTTTTTAATAAGTTGTAGTATGAAATTAATCTTTCAACATCTGCCGAATGTGGTTTAGCAGATAGAATGCGTGCCTATGAAAAAATAAACAA
>NC_042496.1:16238507-16239907 GCF_005508785.2 Acyrthosiphon pisum | reverse complement strand
TAAAAGTTGTAGTGGTCTACCACATTTTTTTTCAGTCTAAATTATTGTTTTGACTTTTATTTGATGTAAAAGTATTTTTAAAAAATTATAAAGAAATTAGGAACCTACCTAGCCAATTGATTGTTTTCATTTTTATAAACAAATTATTATTACAAATTACCTATTTCAAGTAAATATTACTTAGTAAGTATCATTACTTATATTTACAAACAAAATTTCAAAATTATTATTTACAAATGTAAAATAAAAATAATGCATTAATATAAAAGTATTTATTTGTGTATCGAGTGTATAGAGTCAGGATTTATATGTTTTTACATATCGTTTTTGACTTTCTGAGTACCCATATTATGCAGTCTTATGAAAGAGACAGTAGGTTAGGAGGTACTAAGTAGTACAACGGTGCCAGTTCACAGGGGCGGATCCAGAGACATGATTAGAGGCAAGTCATAATTTTTAGAAAATGTCGATGATTTTTTTTTTTTTGTAATTTTGTTTTTAACAATATAAAATTGTTTAGAAATACAGCTCGGGGGTGGTGGGGCCAGGGCTCACCTGACAGTTTAACCAGGGCCTAAAATAAATGAAAATTCGTACAACACTATTTTATAATTTCACACAATTTAATATGAGTTCTCTAAAAATAAAATATAAGTTAAAATTTTTTTTTTATTTATTTTAAAATTTAACATAACACCTGTCACCTGTATAGAATAATTAAAAGTATAACCTAAAATTATATTTAAAACTGTATTTTTCCAAGTTCAATATTATTTGTTAAATTATATTGTTCTTTGACTTCTTCAAAAACCCCTTGATACCATTCCTGTTTTTTTGCATGTGTATGCATTTTAGAATGTCTTTTTTTTTTGTTTATCCAATTAAAGACAGTTGGTTGAGGATCAAACTCGTCTAAAGCTGACATGTTTATTTTTACATACAGAGAATCTTTTATTACTGTAGGAGATAGAGAAGATCTTGTTGCAGTTTTTAATAAGTTGTAGTATGAAATTAATCTTTCAACATCTGCCGAATGTGGTTTAGCAGATAGAATGCGTGCCTATGAAAAAATAAACAAATTAATCAGTCACTTCTATACACATTAATTAGTAAAAATTAAAAAAAGAATACATTTAAATTATTTACCACAGCAGTGCTAAGAGGTTTCCACTAATCATTAGATAATAATGATTTTAGAAGATTAGATGACAATTGTTTATCTTTTATACATGATATCCCAGCAGCTTCTTTATAAGACGCAATAAAATCAGCCAATTCAAAATCAGGGCAGATCACTTCATGTGCTTTTTTAAGTTCTTCGTCACTTATTTTATCACTTACTTTTTCTAAAGCTTTCAATGGAAGCCATTCAGATGAATCAAGACGAGTGTTGAGGTAAT
>NC_042496.1:16235092-16238407 GCF_005508785.2 Acyrthosiphon pisum | reverse complement strand
CTTTAAAAAAAGAATAAAAAACTTTAAAAAAGCATAAAAAACCACAAAAAAAACATAAAAAACATCTAAAATTACATTGAAAAACATTACAAAAAAAAAACCGACCTTATATTTTCCTGTTAAAAATTACAAAAAATCTAAACAAAAATGTTAAAAATACAAAAAACTAACTATTTTTAATTATTAAGATTAATAAAATTAAGTGACTGGTTTCAAACCAGCCACCTCAAATTCATTTACAATAGTACTAATTATTATTATTTTTAATATCTTTAGGGTGTATTCCCATACACCCAATACGGGTGAGTGTTAAATTCTTTATAAAAATAAATATATCAAAATTTTTTCTTTATAAATAAAAATAAAAATAAATATAAGACAATGAATCGTAACAGCAAAATTATTAGTCTTTATGAAAAGATGATATATAATAATAACTCATTATTACAATCTTTAAAATTAGAGGAAGTTTATTTATGTACAAAATGTCAAGATTTTAAGAAAACCTATGAATTTAGTAAAAACCAAAAGTGGTGTAAAATTTGTATGAAAGCCAAAGTTAATAATGATTTTAAAATATGCGAATGTGGAAAAAAAATGTATTTGAGATCTTATAGTACACATTTGATATCAAACAATCATAAAAAGAGAATGGATAACATGAATAAAGAGAACAATTAATATAAAATTATAAAAATAATTTTGTTATTAAAAAATAAATTCCATAAATAATATAAAATAAAATAAAATAAAAATTTTTCTTTATAAATAAAAATAAATAAAATAAAATTGTATACAATAAATTAATAAAAATGCCGCCGCAGAATCATATTATATTAGAAAAAATGAAAGTACCTGAGCTTAAATGAATAGCAAAACAATATGATATAAAAAATGTTTGTAAAATGAAAAAAGATTGTTTAATAGAAAATATAAAAAAGCAAGTTGCCTTAAAAATGTTAGATAAAAATCCCTTCATGAAGTTAGATAAATCATTGTTTACTGAAGAAAATTATTTTAATACTTCATTAGAAAGAAGACCAAAAGTTTATGATTTGATAGACGTTATTCAATTGAATCCACAAGTCCAAAATAAATTTAGGATACATAAAGCTGATTATAAAATTAGTTTTAAACAAGCATTATTAAAAGATCTAAAACAATGTAATTCAGAAAACAAAATTAATTATATAGATAAAGCTTTAAATGAAATGGTAAGACTTGCTAAAAGCAATTCAGCATATGAAAAAGATGATAGAATAAGTATTGCATTATTTAATCCAAATATAAAAACTCCCATATATATTGGAATGAGATCTGACGATATCATAGTAAACTTAAAATCTATAGTTGATGGTTTATTAACTTCAAATGAAGAAATTGATATTACAGAAACTACTTTTCAAGTTCAAATAGTAAACATACCCAGAGGTTCAAAAGGAAATAAAATAATAAATTTATCAGAAGATATGCATACTAAAAGAAGTATTATCAAGATTAATTTATGTTGTCCGAGAGCTATTGTTGTTGCATTATCTACTCAAGCAAATAATATTTTAGGTCATGAATTAAATTCCAATAATATTACATACTTGAGAAAAGGCAGAAAAATTCAAAAAGATTTAGCTTTAGAGTTATGTAATATGTTAAAAGAATATAATGAAGAAGGATTTACATTGGATGATATTCAAAATGTGGAAAAAATACTAGATATACAAATAAATATTATTTGTGCTGAAAGTTTGAATGCTTTAATTTATAAAGGTGAGGATAAAGAAACTAAGATTTATTTATATAAAAATGGTAATCATTTTGATGTTATTACATCAATGGCAGGTTTTTATGGTTCTTCTTATCAGGGGCGGATTGGCGAATTTTTTCGGCCCGGGAAGATGAATCAAACCGGCCCTGCACCGCAAATATAACCCCCCCCCCCCCCCCCCCAAACCAATTGGTCATAATTTTACTCAAATTTCAAAATTTGTTTAGTTTCACCCCTAAATTAGTAAAATATATAATAGGTACCTATATAATTAATGCTATAACAGTTTTGGGTTAGTCAGATAAGGTTAACCTGTTCAGACTGTTCTAACTTGAACTTGAAGTTTAATCTTATTATATTTTAGATTCTGCGTGGAGCGATGAATGTATTGAATTTACAAATGTGTTGTTTTTTTTTTTTAATTAAAATTTTTAATTTTTATGTCTGCCATCACCTTTTAGGACAGTAAAAATACTTAGATTTTTTTAAACTAGAATCACTTTTCTGATAGGAAAGTTAATCTAGTTGGTACTTTGGGGTGTCAAAAGTAAGGATTTCCCAGGAGTTTTCAAAAGCGCCGTGAAAAACAAAAGAAAAATTAAGGAGAAACCGAAATTTTTACGCAAAATCTGTTTTCGAGAAATCGATTTTGGTTTTTGGTGCAAATCTAAAACAAATGACCGTAGGAACATGAAATTTTGACTGAATGTTTATATTATAGTAATTTCTATACGCCATAACATTTTCCAAATATTTTGACTTAATTTAAGCTGTTTAAGGCACATTTTCAGTGTCCATTTTTTTTCTATAAATATCAATAAAACTTTATTTGTTGAGTAAAAATACTTGAAAATTCAATACAAGGCTCCTATTATATTGTTGCAATGACATTTGAAAAATATTGAAAATCCTTAGTCACAGTTTTTTTTTATTAGCATTGAAAGTTCAAAAATTGACAAAATATGTAACAATCACGAAAATAAGCAAATTATTTTGAGTTAATAATTCGTAAAAATTTTTCTTTTTAGAACTAAGATTTTAAAATGTAATACATAATTTCTTATAGGATAAACTACCTTTATCTAAAAAATAAATGTCTATAAGAAACTCAAATTAAATTTTTATGAGCGTTTGAAATTCATATTTTTACAACATTTGATATTCACTCGATTTCTTACGTAACAATTTTCTTATTTTGTTGTAATTAAAAAACAAGTGACTGTAGAAACTTGAAAATTTCACTGAATGTTTATATTAGCATTTTCTATATACGATAAAATTTTGAAAATAATTTGATTCTTTTTAAGCTGTTTACGGACATTTCAAATTTTAATTTTTTTAATTTTTATTTGTTTTGCCAAAAAGCATGAAAATTGAATACAAGGCCCCTGATATATTTTTACAATACCAATTGAAAAATATTAAAAATACATATGCGCACATTTTTTTTATAGGCATTTAAAGTTCGAATTATGACAAAATTTATCAAATTAAAAATTAAATTATTATTTTGTAGTTAAAAATGTATAAAATGTTTAACTTTTATAGCTAAG
>NC_042496.1:16233778-16235042 GCF_005508785.2 Acyrthosiphon pisum | reverse complement strand
TATTAAAAACGCATATTATATGTATTCATATTGTATTGTAAATTACGTTAGGTCCCCAATAATTGAACTGTATAATAATATTTTATAGTGTATAATAAAATAGGGCTATCTCCCAATATGCGGTCTACCTCCGTTTTGTGTGCTACGTAACTATAAATATGAGTATATAGTATGCGGTCTATCAATGTTATGTGTTCTACCTATATAGCTGGGAATCCCGCATCATTTATATTTATTATCTACCAATTTATATGTTTTATCTTAATTTTTCATAACGATATATATTTTATCATATAGGTAACAATACAGGTTACTGGGTTAGTTGGTTTAGTGTCGTTTGTAGTAATACAACTTTTTTTAAATTTTGAGTTGAAAAAATAGTTTTTAAAATGCTAGTTAAAGAATTTTATAAAATTTTTTTAACCGAAGAATCTACTGTCAAATACCTGCAAGATTATGGTTTACTACCTTGTGCAAAACAATGTCACAAATGTGGCAGTGAAGTAAAACAGTACCAAAGAAATGACCGAGGAAAAATAAGAGAAGTTTTCCGTTGTAAAAAAAAAGGTTACCAAACTACCCAATCGGTACGTAATAATAATTCATTTTTTACTTATGTGGATGCAAATGGTCGATGGAATAGTGGATTGAGTCTCAGTGAAATTATGAAGATAGTGTACTTCTGGGTTACGGAAAATCAACTAGTTCAAATAATAAAATTTACGGGGAGATCCAAAAATACTATTTGTGACTGTATGAATCTCTGTAGAGACATTCCTGTACGTCTATTTAACAAAAGGCAACCTTTTGGGGGTCCTGGTCAGATCGTTCAAATTGACGAATGTTTGTTGTGAGGCGCACGGAAAAATAATAAAGGGCACTTTCGACTTGCCGATTTAAAAGCTGCAGTTATACCTAGACAAGAAGATGAAGAAGACATCAATCGCAATTATGGTCGGAGAATTGGTGGACCGTGGGTAGTCGGATTATGTTGTGTTTTGGAAAATGGTTTAATTGATGTAAGATTTTTTGTTGTTGAAAAAAGAGACAAAGAAACATTACATCAAATAATTAAAAATGAGGTACCTATGAAATAATGTGTACTGTTTACATAACTGTCTATCTAACAATTTGGGTTTAATTTTAAGGTATTACCTGGTACAACAGTTCATTCTGATTCGTGGCTTGGATATAAAGGTTTATCTGAAAAGGGCTATGTACATTAAACAGTTAATCATTCAAATAATTTTGTGGACCCGGAAAC
>NC_042496.1:16229284-16233728 GCF_005508785.2 Acyrthosiphon pisum | reverse complement strand
TATCACAAAATAAGTTTTACTACGGATCTATGGTATACATAATTGATAATAATATTATACTATTTTTATTCTATGATAATATCTTAGATAGTTCATGGAATCCTACAACCACTTACCACAGAGTAACAATAAAATAATAATATTTATAGCTTATAACATTGATTAAATATACATCATGCTATTATTAGTTTTTTCCAATGGCATTATCAATGCATTTTATCACACACACACACACACAAACACACACACACACACATGTTATCAGTTAATATAACCATAGATTAAAATTCAAATTCAAAACTAAAAAAAAAATAAAAGTTAATAAAAACTAGTCACAAAGTCAAAATATAACACTAAAATAATCAACACACATTTTCATTTTGTACTGCACTATTCCGATTTCGTACTGCACTAACAGTGTCGTACTGCACACTATTTTAGGCCGTGGTCTATAAGTAAAACCAGTATAGGTATTAATACGTACTACCTATATAATACAATTTTTTTCACGCGAGACGAGAGCGTTGGTATATTTTAGGATTGTCAATATACGTCCCGATGTTATAATATATTCCAGAGTCCCGAATAAACGACCCGATAAAGGCCAATTGTCTCAGAAATAACTTCAATAATTTATGTTAAGTTTTTGTTATTAATGCGTACTACCTATAATATAATTCGATGTTTTTAAAATTTTTTTAAACAAATTTATATCATACGTGATTGTTACTGTTATTTAAAACTTTGATTTTTCAACAACAACACGTGGTCTTAGTGTAAAATATATTACATGTGTGTTCCATATTAATAAACACGTTGTCATAAGATATATAAATAATTTTAAATAATATTTCATATACTACATAATATTTTCGTCGTAGAAAAACGATTTATGTCATAATATATTGAGAATTATTTTGTTGTTGTTATAGTCTATATGTCTCTATATGCAGCTTATTTGCGTTTTATTTATTATCTTAAATCTTAGTGGTGTATTAGTAAAACCAGTATAGGTATTATTGTACTATATATACAATATAATATTTTTCACGCGAGACAAGAGCGTTGGTATATTTTAGGTTTGTCAACACGTCCCGATGTTGTATATTCCAGTGTCCCGAATAAACGACCCGATAAAGTCCAATTGTCTCAGAAATAACTTCAATAATTTATGTTAACTTTTTGTTTATTAAAACATTTATTATGATTGCATGTTGAAAATAAAATATTGTTTCGATTAATGATAAAAGATACAAATCGTTTACTTGATTGACCTACAAATTATATTTTAAAATTATTTTTCTGATTTGGTGATCACATAATTGATAACATGATTGACGAATTCATTGAGGCAAATGTCAACACGATGTGATATTTTGACCGAGATAATATAAGTTGACATAAACTTGATAAATAACATGTTACTATTAATCAAATTCAAGT
This sequence comes from Acyrthosiphon pisum, assembly GCF_005508785.2. Taxonomy (NCBI): domain Eukaryota; kingdom Metazoa; phylum Arthropoda; class Insecta; order Hemiptera; family Aphididae; genus Acyrthosiphon; species Acyrthosiphon pisum. The sequence continues at coordinate 16,232,285 of NC_042496.1, read as the reverse complement.
TTCGTAAATTTATAAATAATTAAATAATTAATATATTAAGATTATTATTAATGATGCATAATTTATAAGCATTTGCATTTTTATTATTTTAAAACAAATTACTTGCTGCTTATGTATTAAAAAAAATAAATAACGTAAAATAATATGATAATATTATAATATTGTAAGTTTCTATACAACTCTATATAACTAAACAGAGTTTAAAAATATAAGATAACTTACTATAGACTTTAAACTTTTTTGAATGTTTCCTATAAACTTAACTTATCAAATTACAAAATATTATCATTAACTCGCTTAGGCTTAATTAATTTTAATTAAAATAGATCAGACCTGTTAGGCAATAATATTATGTACTGAGGCAACACTAAATTATTATACTATTTAACGACGCCCCACGCGCTGGAACGAGTAGTCTTCCGTCGTTGTCGTGAAACTCAGTAAGGGCGTAGGTACGTATAAGTTGGGTATTGTACAACTACGCGTTTTGGTGTTGTAGATATACGTACTGAGTATAATATGCAACCAAATACCACATAATACATTAGTGATTTCTGATGGACATAAACAATTGAAATGATACAAAGCCGTAACTGATAAACAATCTCAAATAGGGGGAGGGGTCAAACAATTTTCAATATATAGATACCGGTTATTTAAATTTTTACTTTTAAAATAAAAAAAACGCATTGTTCTCTTCATTATTGTTTTAAAGAAAATATAAAATTATTCCTAATATTAGGTTTTTGAAATATTCATTGGATTAATGTATTATCTCTCAGCACAAAGTAAAATCGTTTTTATGATTTTTGAGTAGTAACAAAGTAAAAACACCTGTTACAAAAATTATAGAGAATAAGATTTTTGATTGTTAATTTTATTGGTTCTTTATATTACTATTACATAACTTTAAACACACAAATTCATTTATGTCAATTTAAATGGATATTAAATTCTTCTGAATCAATATTTAGACAAATCGATATCAAACTCCTTAAATATATTCTTTATTAAAATTTGTATAATATGTGATTTTACTCTAAGATTTTAAATTGTAATAGCATGAAATATGCGGATACATTTAAATTTATTATATAAAAAAAAATCTTGGATTACGTCAAAACATAAAAATAAAAATGATTTTGCAGAATGAGTTTGTCTATGATCCTCGTGGGCCAGAAAGAGAAAAGTGAAAACAACAGTGCGATAAATCTCTCTTAAAAATAATTTTATATTATCGTTAAAGCAGTAATAAAAGAAATAAAGAATTTTATATTTTAAATAATAAAATGTAAGTGTTCATTAACTGTATTGAAAAATTTTGAACCCTAATAGAAAATGGGAGTGTCGCCTTCTGTTACGGCCATAAAATCATGTAAATAATATAAAAACTGTCTTAACTAAAATTTTTAGGCATAAGTAATTAGGATACAAAATTTAAAATATAAGTATTTATTTTTTAATTAATTATTATTTACAAACTAGCTAAGAACACAAAAATAAAATTCATCGAAAAAACAACTCATACTACATATTTCTTTGAATTACAATATTAATTGAGTTCACTAAAATTTCCTATCACCCGTGGTTGATTAATTCACATTGATGCACAGGCGCAGCAAATTTCTTAAGCTAGTGAATAATAATTATTTGATATACAAAAACGAGAAAGATAATAAATGAAATGAATATGTTTTCCAAATTAAAAATTTAAAAATACCTATGCAGGCTATACCTACCTACATAATAATGTGGTCAATGCAAAAATCTGGGCAGAGCAACAGCAGCCTGGGCCAGTCAATGATAATTTTTAATTAAGTTAAGTCAAGTTGATATAAAATATTATTAAAAGTATAGTTAAATGTTATAATATGGAACTTACAATTTACTTATTAATTTAAGTTGAATAATTCTTTTATTTTTTTAAACAAAAAAATAACCAGTAATATGGCTTAAAGTAATAAAAAGTAAATTTGTATGCAATATGCATCATCAGCTAGTAATAATTGTATTATATCTAATATAATATAATTATTTATAAATTAATGTAACTAAGTTTTGATTAAAATCAAATCGTCATTTATGAAGTTTAAATCAATAAAAATTAGTTAAGTTAAAATTAACGTAATTAAATTTAATTAGAAAAAAAATTTTAATTAATTTAACTGTTTAACTCAAGTATAAGTTTAATAGGTAGGTAATAGCCAGCAGGTACACATAATATTAATTTAAGATATAATGTTTATAGATATATTCGTAAGTGTATTATTTGTAGAAAAAAAACTATAATTTGAAGACGTGAGCTAGTCGCCGTTGCCGCCGCCGTCTATTCTGTCGTCTCCTCCTCTTTCAGACTCCTCCGTTGTCTTTATCTCCGCAACCGTCAGAAATAAATTGTAATTCGAAGAAAGTTCCACCGTCATGACGACGAATATCAAGGAATAAATCGCCACGAACATCAGGATGAAAGGAGATGGAAAAACCGAAAACTTTCCTCTGGTGGTCAACTTCATAATATATCCATATATGATTAACGTCGTGATGATCCAAGCTACGAACGCTGCTACTACTTTCACCGATAAAAGATTCGCAACTCTCCTTATCACTGCCACTATCGCGGCCATCACTGACGCAATTATCACCTGTGGGTTATAAATTATTATTAATTCACATTGGTGGACAAGTGCAGAAAATTATGCTTTTTCTGTTTAAAACTTAATGGTTTTCTTGGGCTAGTGAATAATAATTATTTGATATAGAAAAATGAGAAAGATAATAAATGAAATGAAAATGTTTTCCAAAGAAAAATTAGAAAATACCTATGCAGGCTAAAATCTAGGCGGAGCAACAGCAGCCTGGGCCAGTCAATGATAATTTTTTATTGACTTACGATAATTTGATAGAAAATATTTTTAAAGTGTGTAGTTATCCCAATATCTAATTTAACTCAGTTAAGTTAAATGGTATATGGAACTTACAGTTTACTTATTCATTTAAGTTG
>NC_042496.1:16222017-16229234 GCF_005508785.2 Acyrthosiphon pisum | reverse complement strand
CCCCATCAACGTAGTTTTCCTTTGTTTTACACTGTGTTAGTCAATTTTGTAGCCAATTTTGCAACTTTTTGTACTTTTGCCCCCCCCCCCTTATGCCACTCCCAAAATTAAGCCCTGGATCCGCCACTGGTAGAATGTGAGATGATAATAATATTATTATCGTTGTATGAATATTGTGTATTATGACTTTCTGCAGTGGTTATTCGTCTTGTGAACAAACTTATATCGTACGTGGTTGTGACTGCACAAGTTATTTAAAACTTTGATTTTTCAACAACAACACACGGTCTTAGTGTAAAATGTATTACATGTGTTCCATTTTAATATACCTAAAAACGATGTCTTAAGATATATAATTAAAAATAATATTCTATAGTAAGTATATTATATACTAAATTTTTGTCGTAAAACAACGATTTATGTCACAATTCATTTAGATTTATTTTTTGTTGTTATTGTCTATATAATGTCTACGCAGCTTATATGCGTTTTATTTATTATCTTAAGACTTAGTGGTGTATAACTAAAACCAGTATAGGTATTAATACGTACTACCTATATAATACAATATTTTTCACGCGAGACGAGAGCGTTGGTATATTTTAGGATTGTCAATATACGTCCCGATGTTATATATTCCAGAGTCCCGAATAAACGACCCGATAAAGGCCAATTGTCTCAGAAATAACTTCAATAATTTATGTTAACTTTTTGTTTATTAAAACATTTATTATGATTGCATGTTGAAAATAAAATATTGTTTCGATTAATGATAAAAGATACAAATCGTTTACTTGATTGACCTACAAATTATATTTTAAAATTATTTTTCTGATTTAGTGATCACATAATTGATAACATGATTGACGAATTCATTGAGGCAAATGTCAACACGGTGTGATATTTTGACCGAGTTAATATAATAATGACGATACAACGTTAACTGAAAATCAAGACTGGGCATAAATAAGTTAAACAGTTTAAAGTAAGCGCAATGAACAGTTAAATTAATCTTAACTTTTTTTAATTTAATTTATTACTTAATTGATTCTAATAAGTTAACATAAACTTGATAAATAACATATTACTTTTAATCAAATTCAAGTTTCGTAAATTTATAAATAATTAAATAATTGATATAATAAGATTATTATTGATGATGCATAATTCCTAACATTTGTATTTTTTATTACTTTAAACCAAATTACTGGCTGCTTATGTATTAAAAAAATAAAATAACATAAAATAATATGATAATATAATAATATTGTAAGTTTCCGTATGACTTTTAACTGAACAGAGTTAAAGAAAAATGGGATAACTATAAACTTTAAACTTTTTTTAATGTTTCCTATAAATTAAATTAAATTACTCAATAACAAATTATCATTGACTCGCCTAGGCTTGATTAATTGTAATTAAATAGGTCAGACCCATTAAGCAATAATATTTGCTGAGGTTACACTAAATTATTATACTATTTAACGACGCCCCACGCGCTGGAACGAGTAGTCTTCCGTCGTTGTCGTGAAACTCGGTAAGGACGTAGGTACGTATAAGTTGGTTATTGTACAACTATGCGTTTTGGTGTTGTAGATATACGTACTGAGTATAATATGCAACCAAATACCACATAATACATTAGTGATTTCTGATGGACATAAACAATTGAAATGATACAAAGCCGTAACTGATAAACAATCTCAAATAGGGGGAGGGATTAAACAATTTTCAATATATAGATACCGGTTATTTAAATTTTTACTTTTAAAATAAATAAAACTCATTGTTCTCTTCATTCTTGTTTTAAAGAAAATATAAAATTATTCCTAATATTAGGTTTTCGAAATATTCATTGTATTATCTTTCAGACCTAAGCACAACATACAGACAAAACGCATTACGTAAAATCGTTTTTATGATTTTTGAGTAGTAACAAAGTAAAATAACCTATTACAAAAATTATAGAGAATAATATTTTTGATAGTTAACCATATCAGTTCTTTATATTACTATTATTTAACTTTAAAAACACAAAAACATTTTTGTCAATTTAAATGGATATTAAATACTTCTGAAACAATATTTAGACAAATCGATATCAAACTCCATAAATATATTTATTAAAATTTGTTAAAATTAAAAAATGTATTAATTTATTTATTAAAATTTGTATAATGTGTGATTTTACTCAAAGATTTTAACTTGTAATAGCATGAAATATGCGGACACATTTAAATTTATTAAATAAAAAAAAAATCTTGGATTACGTCAAAACATAAAAATAAAAATAGATTTTGCAGAATGAGTTTGTCTATGATCCTCGTGGGCCAGAAAGAGAAAAGTGAAAACAACAGTGCGATAAATCTCTACTTAAAAATAATTTTATATTATCGTTAAAGCAGTAATAAAAGAAATAAAGAATTTTATATTTTAAATAATAAAATGTAAGTGTTCATTAACTGTATTGAAAAATTTTGAACCCTAATAGAAAATGGGAGTGTCGCCTTCTGTTACGGCCATAAAATCATGTAAATAATATAAAAACTGTCTTAACTAAAATTTTTAGCATAAGTAATTAGGATACAAAATTTAAAATATAAGTATTTATTTTTTAATTAATTATTATTTACAAACTAGCTAAGAACACAAAAATAAAATTCATCGAAAAAACAACTCATACTACATATTTCTTTGAATTACAATATTAATTGAGTTCACTAAAATTTCCTATCACCCGTGGTTGATTAATTCACATTGATGCACAGGCGCAGCAAATTTCTTAAGCTAGTGAATAATAATTATTTGATATACAAAAACGAGAAAGATAATAAATGAAATGAATATGTTTTCCAAATTAAAAATTTAAAAATACCTATGCAGGCTATACCTACCTACATAATAATGTGGTCAATGCAAAAATCTGGGCAGAGCAACAGCAGCCTGGGCCAGTCAATGATAATTTTTAATTAAGTTAAGTCAAGTTGATATAAAATATTATTAAAAGTATAGTTAAATGTTATAATATGGAACTTACAATTTACTTATTAATTTAAGTTGAATAATTCTTTTATTTTTTTAAACAAAAAAATAACCAGTAATATGGCTTAAAGTAATAAAAAGTAAATTTTTATGCAATATGCATCATCAGCTAGTAATAATTGTATTATATCTAATATAATATAATTATTTATAAATTAATGTAACTAAGTTTTGATTAAAATCAAATCGTCATTTATGAAGTTTAAATCAATAAAAATTAGTTAAGTTAAAATTAACGTAATTAAATTTAATTAGTAAAAAAATTTTAATTAATTTAACTGTTTAACTCAAGTATAAGTTTAATAGGTAGGTAATAGCCAGCAGGTACACATAATATTAAATTAAGGTATAATGTTTACAGATATATTCGTAAGTGTATTATTTGTAGAAAAAAAACTATAATTTGAAGACGTGAGCTAGTCGCCGTTGCCACCGCCGTCTATTCTATCTCCGCATTCGTCGGAAATAAATTATAAATCGAAGAAAGTTCCGCCACCATCCCGATGAACGCCAAGGAATGCATCGACACGAACGTCAGGACGATAGGAAATGGAATATCCAAAATCCATCCTCTGGCGGTCCTCATAATATCTCCATATATGATCGACGTCATGATGATCCAAGCTACGAACGCTGCTACCACTTTCACCGATAAAAGATTCGCAACTCTCCTTATCACTGCCACTATCGCGGCCATCACTGACGTAATTATCACCTGTGGTTTATGAATTATGATTATTTTACATTGATTCACAGGTGCACCTCAAAGGTTTTCTTGGGCTAGTGAATAATAATTATTTTATATAGAAAAATGAGAAAGATAATAAATGAAATGAAAATGTTTTCCAAATAAAAATTAAAAAATACCTATGCAGGCTATACCTACCAACGTAAAAATGTGGTCAATACAAAAATCTAGGCGGAGCAACAGCAGCCTGGGCTAGTCAATGAAAATTTTTAATTAGTTAAGTTAGTTTGATAGAAAATATTTTTAAAAGTGTATAGTTATCTCAATATCTAATTTAACTCAGTTGAGTTAAATAGTATATGGAACTTACAGTTTCCTTATTAATTTATGTTGAGTAATTCTTTTATTTTTTTAAGTATAAAAATAACCAGTTATATGGCTTAAAGTAATAAAAAGTAAATTTGTATGCAATATGCATCATCAGTAATAATTATATTTATTATATTTATTATATAATTATTTATAAATGTACGTAACAACGATTAGATTTAAATCAAATTGTTATTAATTATGAGTTTATATTAATAAAAATTAGGTAAACGAAAATTAAATTTAAAAAGTTGAACTTAACTTAAAAATTTAACTCATTTATGGCCAGACTGTATTTTTATGTGCTTAAAACTCGTATGCATCATTGTATTGATTTGAATTACTTAAAAAGTGTAAGTTTAATAGGTAGGTAATAGCCAGCAGGTACCCATAATATTAAATTAAGGTATAATGTTTATAGGTATATTCGTAAGTATATTATTTGAAGATAAAAACTGTTATAATATATAGACGTTATTTAGTACCCGCAACTGACTCGTCCTCTCCGTAATCGTCGCCGCCAAAATATTAATCAAATAATGTAAGTTGGCGAACACCGCGTTAATTAGCATCACTACCAACAGTGTACGTAGGGAGAACAACGCGCTCAACAAAGCTATCTCCTTCAGCTGTTCCACCAATGTAAGAGTCGCAAAATATTCTTTTATCACTGCCACGGCCACTAACTCGACGATCACTGTCACAATAATAATTGTAATTATTACTGAGAGTGTTGCTCGATTCCCCGCCTGTTGCACCGGTGTCGCCGGCGTAGCTCTTCTTGCGTTCACTGCATTTCTGTCACTGTCGTTTCCTCCCGCAATATTTATTTCGTCCATAATGATGTGTGCTATCCTTTTCTACTGTACTACTTGAGCAACCAATCTCCGTGTATATTTAAAACTAAAAACAAACATCGATTACAATGATTTATTTGTTGTCAAAATCATTAGTTTTTTTTGTTCTTAAATACCTAAGTATTCAGTATTTTACTTCTTGAGAGTGTGTATGTGCGTGTGAGACTGTGAGCTACGGGGAGCGAGTTTTTCGCTAGTCGCACTTTTTCTTGTTAAAAATGTTTACTTTTGCAGTATCAAAAAAAAGTCAACGATTAGAAGTCACTTATTATGCGTATTATGATATTATAATGTGTTATATAATTATTGTAATATCACTAAAAAATATGCACATTTTCGTTTTTTGTCAACAATACTTGTGGTCAAGGTTATGATTAGAAGGGATAAACTCAAGAAAAACTGTTAAACTCGAAGGTGTTCAAAAAAACGTAATTTATACATTTTAACGATCAGCATTATACAATAACATAGACCAAAATAAATTAGCATTAAGTAAATTATATTGTAGTATCGTATTCCAAATACTAATTATCTTATTATTTAATAATTATTGTTTTTCTATGCAACATATTATTAATATTGTTGAGTTTATTAAATACTGTTGTAAATGAATACCTACCTACTAAATATTATTTCAAATAAAAAATTTAAATATAAATATATATTATAATATAATATAATATACATCGAATAAATATTGATGGATAATTACTTACAGTGAAATCAGTCGAACGGTGCACTTTTTCAGGACGATAATATTATATATAAATGATGCGATATATATTGAATTTGGAAGAATTTAATAATATTATGGAATGGACCCGAATGTTGACCGTGGCCATGCATACAGCGTACAATTGTCTGTGTGCGTCGTCGTCGGTCGTCGTCGGTCGTCGTCGTCGTGCCTGTAAAATATGGCGGTCCACTGCCGTTATAACACACAATAATTCGGGTTCATGGCAAAGACAGTGTTTTTGGAATATTTTGATTCGTTTGTAACGCATCAGTGTGTCACGAACATGGTATTTTACTCGCGCAGGGATACCGTGGCTAGTGATGTAATCAAACCGGTTTTTTGTGATCTTTACGCGGGTTCAAACTCTTGGCGATTGAAAGTGATTACATGAACGGGGACGCTGTGTATCATGGATATTATGTTATTTTACTACTTCCCCGTTACAGATCCACCCCCCACCGACCTTATAATTGATAAGCTCACAATCACCTATAGGCCTATAGGTGTTTGAATATTTTGATACGTGCCACCAACTATACCAACATTAGATAGGTAACAAACACGTCAGGAGACCGCGGGCTTAGAGAGTTGTGTGTGTGTGTGTGTATATTGGCATCGGATCATCCCTTCGGTAATCCGAAGCTAAAATAATTAGTTACTGTAAATTAGGTATTTCAGTTAAAAGTATTAATGCATATTATACTAAAATTTAGAGGACCATAGTTAATAATCTACAAACCAAAATTGATAATTTTACTGTCAAAATGTTCAGAAAAAAAAGCTTTACCAGAATTCATCAGAAATATGGTGGTTCCCATTTGAAAAAATAAAGTTGATTTTATTATTGGAACAACTGTGTGTTTAAAAATTTTGAAAATGTTATAAAAAAATTGCCTGTTAAATATAGAGAAATACGTCTTTTTTTTTGTTTTAACGAAATTCCATATAATCATTTGTCATCGATCCATAAATGTTAAAAAAAAAAAGCCGCGTACAATGACATAAGATACATCCTGTATATTTTTTGTATAGTAAAAAATTATACAAAAATATAAAGTTAATATGTAATGATACAACAATTTTGAAGTTGAAAGGGGGCCCACTAAGTTTATAGAGTTCCGGGGCCCAATTGATCCTTAATCCGGGCTTGGAACCAAATACAGTCGTGTGATATCGTCACACTCTCGTTTGTCCGCAGAGATAACCTCTTAGCCGACCATCGAATACATATAATTATTGTACGTTATATTATGCGCTCACTATACTGTTGGCTCACCTAATCTTTACGAGTATCTGTGGCTGACAAGATACTGTAAATAGTACCCACATAAGCAACGCGCTACGAGTTTGATAATCAGCTATTGCTCTATTCGTCCTGCTCTATATTATGCAATAAAATACAATATGAACCGAACATACGATCGCTGCGTATATATTATATGGGTAGGTCACTTCCGTGGAGCGAACGATTCCAAAACGAAGTCGTTTTCCGCGTGAACCGTAGAATGCAGTGGCGGATCCAGGG
>NC_042496.1:16183079-16214877 GCF_005508785.2 Acyrthosiphon pisum | reverse complement strand
TTTTTATAAAAAGGAATTCGTTCATCGTGCCGTTCTTTAAAAAGGAATCCGTTCCTTTTGGAACTCGTTCCTTCCAAACACTGCCTAGGCTTGATTAATTTTAATTAAAATAGATCAGACCCGTTAGGCAATAATATTATGTGCTGAGGTGACACTAAAATATTATACTATTTAACGACGCCACACGCGCTGGAACGAGCAGTCTTCCGTCGTTGTCATGAAACTCGGTTAGAGCCAGTGACGTAGCGAATCATATTTTTCAGAAGCAATTGCTTCTGGTTTCTGGGGGGTGGTGGTGGGTCATAACCTCATAAAGCCCATATACATGTTCAGTCTTTGAACTTTATTTTGGGTGCTACCCCACCCCCCTATTAGAGCCTATGAGTATCATATACATCAATTGGAGTAGGGTGGGGTAGGTCATAAATAATTTGTTCGCTTCCATATGATTTAAAGTTCGCTAAGCCACTGGTTAGAGCTTAGGTGCGTATAAGTTGATTATTGTACAACTACGCGTTTTGGAGTTGTAGATATACATACTCAGTATAATATCCAATACCACATACAAAATTAGTGATTTGTGATGGACATAAACAATTGAAATGATACAAAGCCGTAACTTATAAACAATTTCAAATAGGGGGAGAGGTCAAACAATTTTCAATATATAGATACCGAATACTCAAAATTTTTATTTTTAAAATATAAATACTATTTATTCTCATTATTATTGTTTAAACAAAAATATAAAATTATTCATAATATTAAGTTTTCGAAATATGAATTGTATTATCTCTCACAACATCGTTTTTATGATTTTTAAGAATTAATAGAGTAAAATGACCTTTTACAAAAATTATAGAGAATAATATTTTTGAGAGTTGGACATATGAGTATTGAGTTCCATATATTATTATTATTTAACTTTAGGACACAAATTAATTTTTGTTAATTTAAATGGATATTTAATTCTTCTGAATCAATATTAGGCAAATCGATATCAAACTCCCTAAATATATTCTCAATTTAAATTTTTATAATGTATGATTTTACTCTAAGATTTAAGCTTGTAATAGCATGAAATATGCTGACACATTTAACTGTATTAAAAAAAATCTAAGATTACGTTAAAACATAAAAATAAAAATGGTTTTGCAGAAGGAGTTTTGTCTATGATCCTCGTGAGTCAGAGAGAAAAAAAGTGAAAACAAATAGAGCGATAAATCTCTCTTAATAATAATTTTATATTATCGTTAAAGCAGTAATAAAGGTTATAAAGAATTTATATTTTAAATAATAAAATATAAGTGTTCAGTAACCGAATTAAAAAAAATTTGAACCCTTATAGTCAATAACCAATTTTCACTAATAAAATGTTTCTGCTTTAAAAAAAAAAGGGGGTGGCACCTTTTGTTACGGCTTTGAAATCAAGTAAATATTATAAAAATTGATTTAACATTAAATTTTTTAACCATAAGTATTGAGAATACATAATTTAAAAATAAGAGTGTATATTTTTTAATTAATTATTATTTACAAACTAGCAATGAACACAAAAATAAAACTCATCGAAAAAACAACTTATACTACATATTTCTTTGATATTTCTTTAATTGAGTTCACTAAAATTTCCTATCACCTATGAGTTAGGAATTAATTCACTTTGATGCACAGGTGCAGAAAATTTTGCTTTTGCTGTTTAAACCTTAAAGGTTTTCTTGGGCTAGTGAATAATAATTATTTTATATAGAAAAATGAGAAAGATAATAAATGAAATGAAAATGTTTTTCAAATAAAAATTAAAAAATACCTATGCAGGCTATACCTACCAACGTAAAAATGTGGTCAATACAAAAATCTAGGCGGAGCAACAGCAGCCTGGGCTAGTCAATGATAATTTTTAATTGAGTTAAGTTAATTTGATAGAAAATATTTTTAAAAGTTTATAGTTATCTCAATATCTAATTTAACCCAGTTAAGTTAAATGGTATATGGAACTTACAATTAACTTTTTAAATTAAGTTAAATAATTGTTTTATTTTTTTTAAATATAAAAATAACCATTATCTAATATAGCTTAAAATAATAAAAAGTAAATGTTTATGCAATATGCATCATCAGCTACTAATAACTGTATTATATTTATTATAATATAGTTATTTATAAATTAATGGAACTTAGTTTTGATTAAAATCGAATCGTCAGTTATGAAGTTGAAATCAATAAAAATTAGTTAAGTTAAAAATAAAGGTAATGATAATTAAATTAGAAAAAAATTTTAAATTAACTTAACTTTTTAACTCAAGTATAAGTTTAATAGGTAGGTAATAGCCAGCAGGTATCCATAATATTAAATTAAGGTATAATGTTTAGGTACAGATATATTCGTGAGTGTATTATTTGTAGAAAAAAAACTGTTATTTGGAGACGTGAGCTAGTCGCCGCTGCCACCGCCGTCTATTCTGTCGTCTCCTCCTCCGATGTCGTTATCTCCGCAACCGTCTGAATTAAATTATAATTCATAGAAAGTTCCACCGTCAGCGCGACGAACAGCAAGGAATGCGCCGACACAACCATCAGGACGATAGGCAATGAAATAACCGAAATCCCTTCTCTTGTTTTCCGCATCATAATATATCCATATAGGATCAACGTCGTGATAATCCAAGCTACGATCGCTGCCGTGATGACCGCTACCACGGTCACCGATAAAAGATTCGCAACTGCCTGTATCACTGCCATTATCACGGCCATCACTGTCGCAATTATCAACGCCATAATTGCTCGAATCTCCGCAGGCATCGGAGTCGACAACGTAACCTTCTTTACGTCCAGTGAAATTCGGGTGCTGATATTCGCAGTGGTAGTATCTATTGTCTCCATAGTGATGTGTACTATCCTTTTTTACCGTACTACTTAAGCAGCCACACATGACTATCCACAAGCATTTAAAACTATAAAAACAAACATCGATAACAATAATTAATTATTTGTTGTCAATATTAGTTTTTTTTATATTTAAGAACCTAAGTAGGTATTCCGTATTTTACTTCCCGGGAGTGTGTACGTGGTTGTGATACTGTGAGCTACAGGGAGAGAGTTTCTCCCAAGTCACTCTTTTTGTTGTTAATTATATGTTTACTTTTGCAATATTAAAAAAAGTCAATGACCGTAAGTCTCAGTATGCGACACGATATTATGATGTGTCATAATAATATAGTAATATTACTACGAAATATGCACACTTTCTTTTTTAGTCGTGAAATCTCGAGGTCAAGGTTATGGTTAGAAGGGGAAATCACAAAAAAAAACTGTTGAACTTGACAGTAATAAAAAAAACGTAATTTATACATTTTCAAGATCAGCATATAAAAATAATATAGACCAAAATAAATTACCATTAAATAAATTTGTTTGTAGTATCGTATTCCAAATACCAATTATCTTATTATTTAATAATAATTTTTTTTCTACGTAACATTATTTATATTGTTGATTTTATTAAATACGATTGTAAATGAATACCTATCTATTAAATATTATCTAAATAAATGAAAAAAATTTAGATATAAAATATACCTATATTTTATAATATAATATTATAATGTACATCCATTGAATATTAATATCGAGTACTTACTTACAGTCGAAAATATATATACGAATATATATTATATTATATATAAATTATGTAGGTAATTTATATTGACTTTTGAAGAATTGAATAATATTATTGAATGGTGACCGACAACTGGTACATGCCACAGCGTAGTCCGTGCGCGTCGTCGTCGTCTTCGTCGCGCCCGTAATATATGGCGGTCCGCTGCAGTTATAACACAACATAATAATATTCGGGTTCATCGCTAGGACAGATTTTTTGGAATATTTTGATTCGTTGGTAACGCGTGTTACCAACATTGTAGGCAGTTCACTCGCGTAGGCATACCGCGGGCTGTGAAGTAATCAAACCGGTTTTTGTGACCTATAGACGCGTTCAAAACTATAGGCCTGTGAGCTGAGTTCACGCTACACCGCGTCGTGTGATTTCGTGGTTTTTTTTACGTTTATACCAAAATGCAATGTCAATGATATGATTATTGTACACGGTGGTAACACAATATTATTTTTTTTTTAGTTATCACATTTCCGCACATAAATGTAACCACGTGGTCAAAAGTCGAATATATTATACAACTTTGCAGCACCTATCGTTTGGTAGCTGAGGCATCTGTGATTATTTTACACGTCACGGTGTAGTGTGAACCCTGCTTGATTGTTTGACACGTGCTACCAACTATACCATCATAATAATACTAGGTATTAGGTAACACACTTGTCAGGACACCGCGGGCTTAGAGAGTTGAGTGTGTGCGTGTATAAATTGGCATCGGATCATCCCTTCGGTAATCCCGTATATACGATCCAAATACAGTCGTGTGACAACGTTACACTCTCGTTTGTCCGCAGAGATGACCCCTTAGCCGGCCAACGAATATTATATATTATTGTACGTTATATTATGCGTTCACTATACCATTCCTAACATTTACGAGTGTCTGTGGCTGACAGGATACTGTAAACAGTACTTACAGCAGCAAAGCGTTACGAGTTTGATAACCAGCTATTGCTCTATATTATGCAATGATTCATAATATACAATATGAACCTAACAATATGATCGCTGTGCATAGGCGCAATTTCAACTTTTGACTGGGGCTGAATAATTCAGTATATAATAATATATATAAGTCAAGCAGACCATTGCAATATAGCATTTTAAAATTGTTAAGCTTAGCCTCCTCCCCGCCCAATTAGTTCCTTTGTCACTTTGTACTTCGTATAAATTATATGGGCACAACACTGCTGCAGAGCGAACGATTCTAAGACGAAGTCATTTTTCGCGTGAATCGCATTACAAGAAATAGTAATGATATTATCTTTGTATGAATATTGTGTATTATGTCTTTCTATGGTCCTTCGTCTTGTGAACAAATTTATATCGTACGTGGTTGTGACTGTACAAGTTATTTAAAACTTTGATTTTTCGACCACACGCGCTCTTAGTGTAAAAAGTATTACATGTGTGTTCCATATTAATAAACACGTTGTCTTAAGATATATAAATAATTTTAAATAATATTTCATATACTACATAATATTTTCGTCGTAGAAAAACGATTTATGTCATAATATATTGAGAATTATTTTGTTGTTGTTATAGTCTATATGTCTCTATATGCAGCTTATATGCGTTTTATTTATTATCTTAAGTCTTAGTGGTGTATAAGTAAAACCAGTATAGGTATTAATGTACTACCTATATAATATAATATTTTTAACGCGAGACAAGAGCATTGGTATATTTTAGGTTTGTCAATAGGTCCCGATGTTGTATATTCCAGTGTCCCGAATAAACGACCCGATAAAGGCCAATTGTCTCAGAAATAACTTCAATAATTTCTGTTAACCTTTTGTTTTTTACTACATTTATTATAATTTCATGTTGAAAATAAAATTTTGTTTCGATTAATGATAAAAGAAACAAATCGATTAGGTACTTGATTAACCGACAAATTATATTTTAAAATTTTTTTCTGATTTGGTGATCACACAGCAAACAAATGTATAAATATTCCACTTATGTCTTATATAATTGATAATATGATTGACGAATTCGTTGAGGCAATTATAGACCTGGCGCGATAATCTTGACCGATAAAATATAATAATGACGACACAACGTATTCTAAAAATCAAGCCTGGGCATAAATATTAAATAAGTTAAAAAGTTTAAATTAGGTGAACAGTTAAATTAATTTTAACTTTTTAAATTTAATTTATTACTTAACTGAATTTGATAAATTGACATAAACTTGATAAATAACATGTTACTTTTAATCCAATCCAAGTTCCGTTAATTTATAAATAATTAATATAATAATAAAATTATTATTAATGATGCATAATTCATAAGCATTTGCATTTTTATTATTTTAAAACAAATTACTTGCTGCTTATGTATTAAAAAAATTAAATAACATAAAATAATATGATAATATTATAATATTGTAAGTTTCCGTATGACTTTTAACTGAACAGAGTTAAAGAAAAATAAGATAACTGTAAACTTTAAACTTGTTTGATTGTTTCCTATAAACTTAACATATCAAATTACAAAATATTATCATTAACTCGCCTAGGCTTGATTAATTTTTATTAAAATAGATCAGACCCGTTAGGCAATAATATTATGTGCTGAGGTGACACTAAAATATTATACTATTTAACGACGCCACACGCGCTGGAACGAGCAGTCTGCCGTCGTTCTCATGAAACTCGGTTTGAGCTTAGGTGCGTATAAGTTGATTATTGTACAACTACGAGTTTTGGAGTTGTAGATATACATACTGAGTATAATATCCAAAACCACATAAAAAATTAGTGATTTGTGATGGACATAAACAATTGAAATGATACAAAGCCGTAACTGATAAACAATCTCAAATAGGGTGAGGGTCAAACAATTTTCAATATATAGATACCGAATACTCATAATTTTTACTTTTAAAATATAAAAACTCTTTATTCTCATCATTATTGTTTAAACGAAAATATAAAATTATTCCTAATATTAGGTTTTCGAAATATTAACTGTATTATCTCTCAGACCTACGCACAACATATAGATAAATCGCATTCACGTAAATCGTTTTTATAATTTTTGAGTAGTAACAAAGTAAAAACACCTATTAAAACAAATATAAAATAATATTTTTGATAGTTAATCACATCGGTTCTTTATATTACTATTATTTAACTTTAAAAAACACAAATTATTTTTTGTCAATTAAATGGATATTAAATTCTTTTGAATAAATATTTAGGAAAATCGATATCAAACACCTTAAATATACTCTTTATTAAAATGTTTATAATTTGTGATTTAACTGTAAGATCTAAACTTGTAATTTCATGAAATATGCTGACACATTAAAATTATTAAATAACAAAAAAAAAACTCGATTACGTCAAAACATTTTTGCAGAACGAGTTTTGTCTAAGATCCCCAGAGAGAGAAAATTGAAAACAAACAGTTAAATATCTTTTAATAATAATTGTATACTTTCGTTAAAGCAGGAATATAGGGAATAAAGAATTTTTTATTTTATATAATGAAAGGCAAGTGTCCAGTAACTGGATTAAAAAAATGTTGAACCCTAATAGTCAATAAACAATATTTACTACTAAAATATTTCTACTTTAAAAAAGAATGGTGCTGGGGAGGGTTCAGATATTTGACCTTTCTGTTACGGCTTTGAAATCATGTAAATATTATAAAAATTGTCTTAAAATTATTAAGCTTAAGTATTGAGAATACATAATTTAAAAATACGAGTATATACTTTTTAATTAATTATTATTTACTAACTAGCTAAGAGCACAAAAATAAAACTCATCGAAAAAACAACTCATACTACATATTTCTTTGAATTACAATATTAATCGAGTTCGGTTTTCTTAGGCCAGTGAATAATAATTATTTGATATACTAAAAGAGAAAGATAATAAATGAAATGAAAATGTTTTCCAAATAAAAATTTAAAAAAACCTATGCAGGCTATACCTACCTACATAATAATGTGGTCAATACAAAAATCTGTGCGGAGCAACAGCAGCCTGAGCTAATGAATGATAATTTTTAAATTAGTTAAATTAAGTTGATGGAAAATATTTTTAAAAGTTTATAGTTATCCCAATATCTATTTAACTCAGTTAAGTTAAATGGTGTATGGAACTTACAGTTTACTTATTAATTTAAATTAAGTTATTGTTTTATTATTTTTTTAAAATATAAAAATAACCAGTAATATGGCTTAAAGTAATAAAAAGTAAATGTTTATGCAATATGCATCATCATTAATAATTGTATTATATTTATTATATAATTTTTTATAAATTAAGGTAACTTAGATTTGATTTAAATCAAATTGTTATTAATTATGAGTATATATCAATAAAAATTAAATTTAGAAAGAAATTAAAGTTAAAAAGTTAAAATTAGGTAACTTATTTATACCCAGGCTGGGTTTTCATGCGCATAATACTTGTATGCATCATTGTATTGATTTGAATTACTTAATAAGTGTAAGTTTAATAGGTAGGTAGTAGCCAGCAGGTACCCATAATATTAAATTAAGGTATTATTTGAAGAAAAAAAAACTGTTATATTTAGAGGTGAGCTAGTGCCCGCCGACGACGAATTATTCTTCAAAAAACTCTTCAAGATGATGAAGATGATGAAGATGATGAAGATGATGAAAATGATGATGGTGATAAACATATGGGCCAAGAATGTGGTTAGCTATTGCCCGCCAAGCCCTCGCCCTCGCCGCTCTCTCCGCCATCTGCGCCATCCTCTCCGCCGCCGTCGTTATCTCCGCCACCGCCTCTGCCACATCCGCCTGCTCCGTATTATAATTCAAAGTAAGTTCCACCGTCAACGTGACGAACAGCGAAGTATGAGTTGATACTGTTATCACCATGATAGGCAATGAAATAACCGCAATCCCGTCTCTGGTGGTCCACGTCGTAATATTTGCATATAGGATCAACGTCGTGCCGACCCACGTGAAGATCGCCACCGCGATGACCGCCACCACTGTCGCCGATAAAACAATCGAAACTGCGTCTAACTGTTCCATTATCACGGCGATAACTGACGTAATTATCAGGAGCGATGTCACAAGTATCTCCACCTGCACCGGTGTCGGCAGCGAAACGATGTTGGCGCGCAGTGCAATTTTGGTGCCGGCGTTCGCAGTGGTAATGTCTACTGTCTCCATAATGAGCTGCGCTATCCTTTTCAACTGTACTACTTAAGCAGCCGCACATGACTCTCCATGCAGTTAAAACTAAAAATAAAAACATCGATAACAATAACTAATTATATGTTGTAAAAATTAGTTTTTTTATTCTAAAAACCTAAGTAGGTTTTCAGTATTTTACTTCTCGAAAGTGTGTATGTGCGTGTGAGATTGTGAGCTACAGGGAGAGAGTTAATAATATTTATTTTTGCAGTATCAAAAAATGTCAACGATCGGAAGTCATTTATACCTAGTAGGACATTAAAAATACTTCGCTACTTTAATGCAAATGCGACACGATATTATGACGCGTTATAATAATATTGTAATAACACTACGAAATATGCACACTTTCGTTTTTAGGAGTAAAAAGGAGACCTTCGTATTCTCGAGGTCAAGGTTATGGTTAGAAGGGGAAATCACAAAAAAAAACTGTTGAACTTGACAGTATTCAAAAAAACGTAATTTATACATTTTCACGATCAGCATTAGGTATACAATAATATAGACCAATATAAATTACCATTAAATAAATTTAATTGTAGTATCGTATTCTAAATACCAATTATCTTATTATTTAATAATAATTATTTTTTTATTTGACATATTATTAATATTGTTGAGCTTATTAAATACTGTTGTAAATGAATACCTACCTACTAAATATTATTTCAAATAAAAAATTTAAATATACATATATATTATAATATAATATAATATAATATACATCGAATAAATATTGATATCAGGTATTTACTTACAGTGAAATCAGTCGAACAGTGCACTTTTTCAGGACGATAATATTATATATAAATGATGCGATATATATTGACTTTGGAAGAATTGAATAATATTATGGAATGGTGACCGTGGCCCAGCACATGCACACAGCGTACAATTGTCTGTGTGCGTCGTCGTCGTGTGCTCCGCTGCAGTTTGAACACTCAATAATTCGGGTTCACGGCTGAAGGACTGAGTTTCCGAAATATTTCGATTCGTTGGTTGCGCGTCAGCGTGTGTTACCAACATTAGTATTTTACTCGCGTAGGGATACCGTGGGCTGTGATGTAATCAAACCAGTTTTTTGTGACCTTTACGCGGGTCAAAACTATAGGCCTGCAGAGCGTTTGAATATTTTGACACGTGCTACCAACTATACCAACATAATAACACGATTAGGCACCTCGCGCGTCGGGACACTGCGGGCTTAGAGTAGGTAAACGTGCATTTAGGTAGGCATAATAATACGTATAGTGAAAAATATCCCCATACAAATCGTCAATGCCGGTGTGTGTGTGCTATTCCGTTTAAGCCGTTTTATGATATTGATTTTTCGTATTTTTGATTTCAATGACATTTTCTGGTATTATAGGTAAGGTACCAGAAAAAACTAGCCGTCGAAAAACATCGCGGTCACGTCGACGTAACACATCATTATATATTCATCCGTAGTAGTCATTTCATCAGCGAGCATCTTCACCGCTACCGACCTGCAATGACCGCGCACCCGTCGCTGACGTAATAGAAAAAGGACAGTACGAGCTGTTTTCCTCCAAAAAACAGATACCGTTTTCCTTTACTGGTCACTATTCTCAAAAAAAAAAAATTATACATATTTCGTTTACTTTTCGATTTCCTCCTATACATATAAGGAATTAAGAAAAAAAGTGGGTGTCGCTCTGCTGTACAGTACTGCTGCACTGTAATGGAAGGTGCTGAATTTGAATTCAATGATATAATATTATATCGTTGTATGTGAAAAACGATTATGCGTGAACACGGCTTGTCAGCTTAGATCATTTAGTTTTAAGTATATTTATATTGTTACTATCGTGATTCAAATAATAATTAATCCAACCACTTTGCTGTTCTCCGGTAAATAACTCAAACACAATTTTTTTTCTTCCAAACGATTTTTTTCCTATTGTGTATCACCAAAAGTGTAGAGGTCTGGGAACCAACTTAAAAATTTTAATTTGTAAATTGTAATGTATAATATGTTATGAGATAATATTAATAACAGCAAGTCAGGTTTATTTAATTATACCTTATTTCGATTTGACAGAAAAGCTCTGACCAGTATACTCTAACTGTTTACTAAACTTTGTGCATAAAGTATCTTATACATCTTCTAAATTTCTACCGCGGTTTACTGAAGACTTAAAAGCACTTGTATTTGAAAAAAAACGTGCACACGCAAGGTAAAAAAATATTATTTTACAGTCAACAATATTCCACAGATCTCTCGTTTCAACTTTGAACCCAAAAATATATATAAAGCATACATTTGTTGTTGTACTAAATAAGCTTTAAAAAGAAACCCTAATTCCTTCTGGAATTTCGATATGAAGAACAAATCTCAAAATTGTGTACCGTCTAATACCGTCTACTCAAATGGCTCCTCTGGCACCGGCTCTGAAATGGTCTCTAATTTATTTGCCACACGATTTACATCCGTGTACACATCCTACACAAATAATGCATTTGATATGCTATTCAGGCAACATGATTTGCCTAGCAACTGCAACATCAGCATCTCATATATCGAAGCTGGTCTATATAAGTCAAAGAGAGTCAAATCGAGTGGTTCTGACGGGCTATCTAGTATCTACTTATACATCATTTAATATCTTCTATTAGCTTTTCCCTTATGGCTACTCATCCGATGCGCATTTGATGTGTCACTCATATACATAAATCTCGGATGATAAATCCAACGTGAAGAACTATAGGCATATCTCTATACTTCACAGGTTGATAGAAGAGTAGCTGCAAATCTATCATTTCTACACGAACTCTTGTATAGTTCTATATAGATGCCCATACTCTACTCTCAAGTATCAACTTTAGATTTCCGTTTCCATACTTAATTTTTTGTGCCAAATTTTTCCACAAACTATACGGTCGTAATAACTCTATCCATCGTATGATGCACATGGCTAATGAACAACCAACTTTTCTATCGTAACCAATTCGTTTTATAGTTATCTAATGTACTATATAATATATATGTAATATGTAATTGGGCTCTGCCCGCAATGTTTCAAATAAATAATTAATACCTACGGTAGCTGGTAAGTTCAATTAATATTATTAGTGCCTATATTATTATATTTGTATATAATAATATACTTAAGAAGTTTCAAGTTACACGAATAATATTTTTAAATTATAACAGAACTAAAATAGTTTTTCTTCGTTTAAATATCTAATTTAATTTAAATACCTATTTAAAAAAACCGTGTTTATACATTTTTTAAATTGTATGGTTACAGTATGAACTACTAATGTGAAACCTTGTTTTAAATTTGTAATCCTTAGATATAAAAATTGACCATTTTATACATTTTTAACTGCAAAATAATAAAATTAGTTTTTGTTATAATTTTCAATTTGATAAATGTTGAAATTTGAACTGAATGTTTATAAAAAAAACAGTGTCTATGTATTTTTAATACTTTTAAACTGATATTGTAATATGGTGGTAAGAGCCTTGTATTATTTCAAGCTTTTTACGCAACAAATAATATTTTATTGATATTTATAGAAAGAAAATATAAAAAATTTAAAATTGATACTGTCTGAGAACCGCTCAAAACCAGTCAAAATATTTTAAAAATGTTATCAAGTATCAAAATTTATAAAATAAACAAATGGTGTAAATTTAAAGTATCTACGGTTATTAGTTTTTAAATTACCTATAACGTAGGTAGTAAGAAAATCACTGCATGAAAATCAAGTGAATATCAAATGTTGTAAAAATTTGATCTTGAAACACTCATAAAAATTTAATTTGACTTACCAGTTACCGATAGATATTTTTGATACAAGTAAACCACCTTATAAAGGATCTTGTATTAAGTTTTCAATTCTCAGATACAAAAATAAAAAGGCGGGCAAGTGAGTGTCGCTCTGCTGTACAGTAGGTTACAAGTACGGTCAGCAAGCCAATATTATTACTAAGTACTATATTTGATGATATTATTGAGAATAAAGTAATTTATATATTATAACAATATCACCTATTAGAAAACTGAATAAGTCCGTAAACAGCAAATATTATAGTGTATAGAAAATGGTAATAGAACATTCAGTTAAGACTTCATGTCTATGGTTATTTGTTTTAGAATAACACCAAAAACCAAAATCGATTTGGTTGAAAATTGTTTTTGCGTAAAAATTCTCGTTTTTCCTTAATTTTTCTTTTGTTTTTCATGTCGCTTTTGAAAGCTACTTTATATTATAATACATTCATCGCTCCACTCAGAATCAAAAATGTTTATGAACTATTAATTCAAATTAATTTGCAAATTTTGGCAATTTGTCAAAATTCGAACTTTAGACGCACATAAAATATAATTGTGAATTTAAACACAATTTTTTTTTAAAATTTTTTACCAACCATAACTTACGAGGGACTTTGTATTACATTTCCAAGTTTTTTGACCAAGCGGAATTTTTTTTACTGACCTAAAATTAATAATAATCGAAAATTGTATATGCCTAAAATAGCTAAATATGAGTCACACATTTTTGAAAATATAATGGTGTATAGAAAATTCTTATATAAACAATCAGTGAAAATTACATGTCGACTGTAGTTTTTTTTTAGAGCTAAACCAAAAAAAAAAAATAGATTTTGTCGTAAACCGATTTTGCGTGAAAATTCCCGTCTTTCCTTGCGCTTTTGGAAACTACTTGAAATTTTACCTTATTACCTCCTCAATGCATTAACTAGATTCACTTTCCCACCAGAAAAGACACTGAAGTTGTAAAATCGATGCATATTGTTTCAACAACTTATAGTGTCACACACACACAAAAAAAAAAAACACACATCATTGTAAAATCAATACATTCATCGCTCCGTTCAGAATCTAAAATAATGTTTATGTCTAAGGCCCGGTTTTTCAACAATTTTTATTCATTGAATTTATTTATAAGAAAAAAATAGACATATACCGGTTTTTAAATGTGTTGGAATAAGATTTATTCGATGAATAATCCGCGAAGTATAGTTATTACCTAGGTAGTTTGTTCTACTAAATAACAAGTTATTTACGAATAAAATGATAAATGTCTAATCATTGATTACTTTGAGCTGTGATGTTATAATATGACATAATATTATATAAAAGTTGTATTTTGTTTTTATTACAATGGATATATTTGAAATATTATATGAAGACGACGATCAAGAAATCATTACATTTTTAAATCATCAACGTCGTACATAATATATATACCATTCGTGTGAGAGTTGATCATTGACCTTTTGGGATGATCATGATCATGATTTTAGGACGAGATTCCGGATTTTGATGGAAGTTGTTCTTCGAGTTTTAGAACATATTAACGAACAAATATTTTCAAAACCTGATAGGTCATAGGTACCTATTAGGTAAATTTATTTACTATAAACCCGAGATATTCAATATCTAAATATTTGATTTTGAACTAGGTATTAAAATGATAATAATTTCCCAATTGTATTTACTTTTACCTAATCCCCGCTTGATTATGTTTATTAAAAATATGCGAGTAATTTTCTTACGATATTTAAACACCGAAATTCAACACATAATATAATATATACATATAATATAATTATATTGTATACAACCCCCCCTCATAAAAAACTTACTACACCACGTATCGACGATACTTCTTCCGTTTTCCTGTTTACTGCTGGCTATAAAATATTAAACATTTTCGTTCTGAAAACTTATGATTAGTAATCTAAGTTTTACACACAATATACGATTCCCGGAAAATAAGTCGCTAAATAAAAAAAATCGTATTTTTTTAGAAATCATGCAGTGATTACCATCAGCGATGTGCTTTTATCTTTAAATGTTCGCCGTACACTATACGACCAGTTAAACTTAAGTCCACAGTCATGGATAACACTTCGCCAAAACCGGACGATTTTCGATAAATCTCTTGGACACGCTTTCTTCTCGACCGACGGCGTTTTCCCGGTCCACGCATATGTATTACATACAACATGTTGTGTACACAGCTACAATATGCATATGATATATCTATACGAAATGTAGGAATTGCGTAGGGAATACACCCGTAAATCTGGTGCACAATATTAAACCACTGGGGTTTATCGGTCGGGCCATCACACTTGGGGGAATATGTATGATACGTATATCTAAATACAAATAAGATATATACACACATGCTATTTATATACATATAATACAATATATACATATATATATACAACCGTACCTATGTTATACACCGAATAATCATGAGATCTTAACGTGTATATACTATATACTACACCTAAAAGGAGTTAATTAATCAAAATTTTTTCCGGGCAACGCCGGAATATTCATCTAGTTAATCTATATTTTTAAATATAAAATATTTTAAAATCGAGTCTATTATAATATCAATTAATATGTATCTTTAAATCGTTGTATATATTCATGAAAAATCATACCTGTATTGCATTTTTTCCGATTTTTTTCTAAAAGACATTTCAACATCAGACATGGTACAAAAAAATGTATAGACCATGGTTAAAAGTTAATACTTAATATTATTGGATAATGACAATTTGTCTGCCTAAAAACATTTATTTAAGTATTGTAGTTTATTTTTAAAATATCACTACTTTTGTTAAGTTAAGTATTTTGGTATTTACGGTGGAGTAAGATGTGGCTTGGTTTGTGAGCAACCACACTCTATCGGCGAACGTATTTGCGATACTCTAAAATGTAATAATTATGGTTAATATTGAACACTGCAGTAATGTACCTATTTTGCCTATATTATAACACGTCGGGCAACACTTTATGCTTTCACAAAATGCAGGTAAGCACATATTAATATTATATTATACAATATAATTTTTTTTATTATTATTATTTAACCCGCGTCAACTTTGGTCATTAGGGGGGGGGGGGGGTTATAACTATGTGGGAAGGTATACTTACATTTAAGTTTGAATACGATTCCACAGTTTGGCAGATTTTTTAGTGGGAGATAGATAGATTTTAGTGGGTGGGAGATGGCGGCACTTCTCTCCACGACTCCAAATATTAAGATTTGTATATTCTAATTTTCTTGAGTCATACGTATCTCTAATATTATTTCCCAAATTTACAAATCATAGATTTTATTTAAACAATAAAAAAACTTTTAGTTTTGTATTCTTAATAAATATAACTAAAAAAAAAAGTGTTAAAAGGTTTTTAAACGTCCCTTTCCCTCCCACCGTTATATCACTCCCATGTTCGCTGGTACTATTGTGCCCGGCCAATGAAAATGTAATAATGTAATAAAAATGTAATAATGTATCTGACCGCGTGGTATCAACCTGTTGACGTAGACCGTAGAAGCCGTTCATGTCGTAGATCCTCTGTGGTAATCGTCAGTATATAGTAACGTTTAATAGCTGGTGCCCTCCGCTAGCTCACTTTTCTCCTCTAACATAATTAGAAATAATTAGAAATAATTGTAAGTATTTGTAACCTCGAACTAATGGGAAAGTTTATGTAATATGTGATATAACAGTTTCCAAATTAGTATATTATTAAGTATTTGTAATTTTCTATACTGAATGCTTTTGGGCTTTTCGGTATTTGAAATAAATAAATATATGAAAATATCAGGTTGTATTTTTTTATTCGAGCTGAGTATACGTATCAATTTTTTTTACATGGAAAAATTATGGACAACAATTAACCCGTTCATTGTTTTCCTACGTTCTCACGACAATATTTTGTAATCATTAATTCATATTTTTGTCGGCGACTCATTCTGATTTGTGACAGTGTCGTCGTTGCTGACCATTATTGTGTATGGTACTTA
This sequence comes from Acyrthosiphon pisum, assembly GCF_005508785.2. Classification (NCBI taxonomy): domain Eukaryota; kingdom Metazoa; phylum Arthropoda; class Insecta; order Hemiptera; family Aphididae; genus Acyrthosiphon; species Acyrthosiphon pisum. The sequence continues at coordinate 16,198,180 of NC_042496.1, read as the reverse complement.
TTCTAGTTACAGAAAAATAGGATGTTAAAACTGTTGGTTGAATATAAAAATTATATACAAAAAACGTTTGTTTGGATTTAAGTAAAATAAAATATGGCAACCATAGTATATTGTAGACAGTCGTTAATATAATATTATAACGTGTAGCATAAAATTGGGTATAATATTATATTTTAGCAATTAATAGTAGGTAATGCAAATAGGTCGGACCAGCAAAGAAATAATAATATGTGCTGCGGTGACACTAACATTTTATATATATTGGTTTATTGTGTCTCAGTGTTTGCATTCAGTCACGAAACGTGTTCGAGTGCAATCACCGGCCGGTGTCACTTGTTCCCGGATGGGTGACCACCCGGGCTTTTAGCGACAAATCCTTGCCACACATACATACGTCACACATGTGTTCCAATCCAACCATACCCCCACTTCCCCTACAAACAGATAAGGGCCATAGTTTCCGGGCTTAAAGACCAATACAAAAAAATAAAAAATATTATACTACCTAAACAACGTTGTTCCGGCTGTTGTCGTGAAGCTCGGTAAGAGCGTAGGTTGTACGCGATAACACGGACTAAGTGTATTTTTGTATGTTAGTATTTTTAACCAATGAAAGTGTTTCCGACAAAAACCGCGTAAAACAATTATTGTTACGATCGTTTGACGTTCTACCTTTACGGCATTACAACTCCGGGATAAAATATCATTATGGTCGCATACGGCCGTATAGAAACACCGCGGAAAACGTGTGGCCACCGTACCTCAAGACAAGTAAACGCAGCTAGGTAAATTTAATTTTGGATTGTGGTCATTAGCTTAGAGTGTACGAGAGTCGCAGGTTGAATTGTTTAAGCGCGTGTCACTTGATACGGATGATTGGATAGTAGAAACAATTATCTTCATTAAATAAGACTGCAGTGATTCCATTGAATTACAAAAAGTTCTGATGGTTAATTACTGGTTGGGTAATAATAAATTATATTTACTGTTAAACAATGAATAATATATTGTACGTGCACTTATCTTTGAGCCGTGTGATTATAATACGGTTTGGATGTAACTGCATATTTTAAATTGTTCAATAATGTACGACCGAGACAGTTTGTTGTCCACGAGCATTTACATTTTATATAGTTATTCACTGTTTCTGCGTTTTCAGTCTATTCTGTGATTGTGAATATAATATTGTTCACTTCGAGTAAATACTTTAACATTTTATTTGAAAACCACATTGGAATTTTCAGTTATTTATTAATTTATACATTAAGGTTAGGTTAGCTTAACCTATATAGCCTAAATATCTATATAAAATATCTAGTTTATATATATATATATATAGATTTGAAGATGTCAATTATTTTGTGATAGGTACCTCACAATATGATAAGTTCATGAATTTCTATGCTAAAAAGCACGTAGTCCATGTCATCGTGGTCGACGAATTGGAAATTTTTTTAACCAAACCACCTAACCTAGTGACGGTAAACTGGGCATAAACCATATTATACAGAATGTCCCATAAAGGATATCCTGGTTTCAAAGCAATATATTTAATAAAGTATTACACTCACAAATTAAAGTAGGTATACCGATCAAAAAACTTTTGGCTTTCGAGTTTTGAAAAAACTAAAATGTTTTCCCAAATGTTCAATATGTCCCTCCCTTCCCCCCCCCCCCCCTAACGGTTATGAAATTGCGACAATAACCAAACAAGTCCCTGCTAACTCTGCTGGCTATAACGTCATGCCATGTGTAATTATATAATACGCCAACGGTTTTTTCGATACTTTCTCTCAGTTCTTAAAGAGAGTCTTTTGCAGAGGTAGATAAACTACAAACAACAATATTATTATACGTTTACTGTTTTAACGAAAATATAAAATTACTTTTAAGATGATGTCAACGAAATATTTGTCATATATCTCAGACCCACGTACAACATAGATAAAACGCATTCACGCGTAAAATCGTTTTTATGATTTTTTAGTAGTTATAGAGTAAAATCACCTACTACACAAAATTATACAGGACAGTATATGCTTGAGAGTTGTACATATTATTGATTTCATATTTTATTATTATTTGAATTTCAAAATACAAATACGTATTTTTAAAATGTAATTTTTTTGTAAATTTAAATGGATATTAAATTTGTTTGAGACAATATTTAGAAAAATCGATATCAACAAATTGACAAACTACTAAAGAATATTATTCTGTAAAATTTTTATAATAGGTTATTTTACTCTAAGATTACGTCAAAATATAAAAATGTAATTGATTTTGCATTAATGCGATTTGTTTATGATGCGCGTAGTCCAGAGAGAGAAAAAGGGAAGACAAACAGTGTGCTAACATTCTCTTAGAATAATTTTATTTTTTCGTTAAAGCGGTACCTGATCAAGACAACAAAGAGTTTTTATATTTTGAACATTAAAATAATAAGATGTAAGTGTTCAGTACAGTATTAAAAAAATGTTGGACTCTGATAGTCAATAAACAGTAATCACTATAAAATATTTCTACCTATTTAAAAAAAAAGGGGGGGTTTGGTTCAGACATTGAACCACTGTTACATCCACGAAATCATATAAATATTACAAAAGTATAAATGTGTATTATCGTACATATTTTTTTAAGCATAAGTATACATAATTTAAAAATAAAAGTAACATTTTTAAATGAATTATTACTAACAAACTAGCTAAAACCATAAAAATAAAAATTATCGAATAAACAACTAATAACACATGTTTCTTTGAAGTACAATAAAATTTTGAGTTAACTACAATTTTCTATCACAATATTATTTTAAGAATAATTTTATATTTTCGGTAAAGCAGTAATAAAATAATAAAATATAAGTAGTATCTAGTAACTGTATTAATAAAATGTTTGTGACGGTTCAGACGTATTTTGTTCCTTCTGTTATGGTCTTGAAATTGTATAATTAATATTATAAATGTATAAAAATGTGTTAAGATTAAATTGTTTAAGGATAATTATTAAGTATACATAATTTAAAAATACAAGTATAGCGGTTTTCTTGGGCCAGAAGATAATAATTATTTTGTTATGTTAAAATAAGATGTACAGTAAATAAAATGAAAAAAATCCTATGCCGGCTATAGCTATCTACATGACAATATGTCAGGATAAAATCTGAGCGCGGCAACTGCAGGTGGGATTGATAAATTCTTTCAACACAATATAATAATATGAATCGTATTATAATATAGCAAGATAGAGATTTGAGACAAGTGTATACAATAGCACATTTGCAGTCATAAATTATATTTTATTATTCTTTATTATTTGGTAACAATAAAATATGTTATATGCTAATATAATACTGCGTTTCAAACTTTTTTATGCGCGCGTACTATGGTATGTATTATTGTATTGTATTACCTAATAAATATTATTATGTTTAATCGGTAGGAAGTTGCCAGTAGGTATTACCTACCTATGGTATTAAATTAAAATTTTAGGTAGGTATAATATATTTATAGATCTATTCGTAAGTGAATTATTTGAAAAAAAACTGTCATGTAAAAACGTTAGCTAGTCGCCGCCACCGCCACCGCCGTCACCACCGCCGCCGCCGCAGTCACCTCCGCCTCCGCCGCCACAATCACCTCCGCCTCCACCACCGCTGTCACCTCCACCACCGCCGCCGTCACATCCACCACCACCCCTGTCGCCGCTGTCACCTCCGCCGCCGCCGCCGTGGTCACCTCCGCCGACGCCATAATAGTCACCTCCGACGTCGCATCCGCCGCCAAAAATATCTCCACCACCGTGACGAAGCTCACCGGCGTAAGTACCACCGTCGTAATAACCGCCACCGCCACCGTTTCTAGTTCTCCTGCCAGCATATGTGACGGGGTCGACAAAATGTCTGCAGTCTGAGCAATTTTCATGAAGACGTTTACGAGGGTAGTAGTATCTATCACCGTTATCCCTTTCATCTGTACTACTTCCGCACCCGCACATGTTTCCGTGTATCGCTATAATTAAAAACAAACTATGATATATCAATAATATTTTATTTGTTGTCAAAACAAAATTAGTTTTTTTTATTCTTAAAAACACAGGTTTTTAGTATTTTACTTCTTGAGTGTGTGTGTGTGTGTGTGTGTGTGACCGTTAAAGAGAGGGAGAGAGTTCCTCCTTAGTCCCACTTTATATTGTTAATAATAGGTAATGAATTTGTTTCTTACTGCTGTAGTCATCAAATAGTCAGTGATCGGAAGTCACTAATACAGTAATACTAAATACCTACTTGCATTACAAAATACTTCGCTACCATATTATCATATAGTTACTTTTATGTAAATATGATATTTATATTATGATATAATGTGTTATAATAATTGTGATATCAGTTAAAAATATGCAAATTTTCGTTTTTAGTTAAGAACGTTATGGTTAGAAGAGAAAATCTCAAGCAAAACTGTAAACTTGCCAGTGTCTAAAAAGACGTAATTTTTACATTTTTAGGAACAGTATAATAAAATAATGTAGACCAAAATAAATTTGCTTAAAATATTTTTAAATTTACCTTATTTATTTTATTTTAGGATAAAATAGAAAAATAATATTATTATTTAGAAAATTTAAGTGCTTGTAGAAAATAGTGTGTTGCATTACGTCTCTTTCCAAATACCGATTATCTGATTATTTAATAATTTTTTTTTTTTTTACGTAGTTAACATTATATTATTATTAAGTTTATTAAATACTGTAGTTGTAACACAACCTAGGTACCTACTAAATATTATTATGAATAAAAAATATACATATTATAATATAATATATACATCGAATACGTCATATCAATATCAAGTACCTACTTACAATTAAATCAGTGGTTTTGTATGCACTTTTGCAGGATGATGACGTGTTATAGATTTATATTTATACTATTGACTTTTTAGGAATGGAATAATATTATTATCGATTGGTAGCGGACCGACACGCGTCACACCAGCACATACATTCACCATACAATATTATTGTCCGTGTGCGTCTTTGTCGTGTCAATGATATATGGCGCCCCACTGCAGTTTTAACACAGCTCAATAAGAAAGGTGCAAGGCTATATAGGCCTGCATTTTTGAAATATTTTCACTCGTGAGTAACGTGTTACCAACTTTCTATAGTAAAAAAACCAGTTTTTTATAAGACGCCGGTCCAAGACTATAGACCGCCGAGTGTTTAAAATATTTTGACTTGTAAGTAACGTCGTAATACCAACTAAACCGACGTATTATTATTATCTATGTTCTACACGCCGCGCCGGGCCACCTGATAGAGTTAAAAAACTACTGGAAGCATATCTATTATTTATCAGCGACAAATACCTATGATAAATGTTAACGACTGTGTGTGTGCTATTCCGTTTAGCCGTTTTGTCACATTGATTTTTCGTGCTCACGATTTCAATAACATGTTCTGAAACAATCATATTATTATACGATATTATAGGTAAGGTACCTACGAGGAAAAACAGTGCGGCGACGCTCGACGTTTAACGTACTATCATAATATTATAATATTCATTTGTAGTGGTCATGTTATCGATGCGCATCTTCATTCCTGTTGACCTTCAGTCGCGCTCACCCGATGCTGACCTGTTAGAAAAAAATGTTTTCTATTCCGATCAAAGTATATATACATATTTTTATGTTAATTATTATTAACAGGTGATTGATTTGAATGTCGATGTAGGTATCTAAAACAAAATTCAAACAAGTAGTTTCTGATTTACTAAAATTAATATATACTACCTAATGATAATATTAGGTATAGTCCTTAAAAATGGCCGAACAAAAATAGAAAATAGATGTAATAGCCAATGGGTATACTTATTATTGATTATTCTCGGACAATGTGTACACATTTTAAACTGTTGATACGTTTTTAAAAATTACTATAATTTTCCAAACCTACTATCATGGTCCTGTTAATTATCACGTTTCATACAAAAAGTTTATAATTAAATAAAACCAATAATTTCAGGCAACTATACTATATGACCTTGACAAATTACTAACATAAACGTAATTTAAATTATTTTTTGGAAAGTGTCTTACATTTTTCAATTAACTTATTGGCACACTGACCATCGCGTCATAAGTATTCCTATACTATTTTTGATTTTTTTATATATTATAATATATTATTTATATATTATACCTATATAATTATTTAGGCAATTAACAATTTACTATTTTTTTTTTTTTAGAAAAATATGTTTTGTCCAAGCAATTTTGGGAACTTCTCATCTAAAAATTGTATTTAATTTAGTTTTGAACAATCTACCAATACTTTATCTGTAATCAACGTTTTTAATAAATAGAATTTTTAGCATAATATCCTGTTAATCAATATAAATTAAAATGGGATAATATACCTAGTATAGATATATTATATTATAAATATGATACTTTTGGAGCACTATTTTTATCATACAAAATACAGTTTTTTTGTAAAAACAAAAAAAAATCCGTCATTGCAATTTGTTACACTTTGGTGAAGTCCACTTTCTTCGCTCGTAATGAGGATATATTTAGCAAATACCGTGAGTTTGTTTAGTGCTTCAGCGGTTAATGATCCATTTTTTGGTAACACAACCGCATGTATAACTTATACTTCATAAATTATAACATATATTCACCTCTAGAGAATATGTCCCTTACATCTATTTCGCTTGGCGATTGTTATAACTGTTTGATATTTTACTGGTGTAATTATTGTGAATCCAATATTTCGGTAGACGCTTTCGACTATAGTGTAGACCAGATCAAAGACAAACAAACGCGGAAGAAAAATAATAATATCTTATATTATATTACAGTAAGATAATATTAAATATTACATTCAAATTATTGTTTGCTTACATCACATTTATCATTAAATATACATTTTACAATACTTATTACTTAGGTACCCATTATTGTCTTCCAATATTTTTGATATAAGATTTTATTTTACTTACAATAAAAAAAAATATTACATAAAAACATTCAAGAGCAATAGGTATAGTTTTAAAAATAGTTTCGTCAGGCAACTATTATAAATTATTAACGATGTACATATTATATCTATTTATTTCCAACTTAATCTGTAATCTACAAACAAAGACAATATTACAGTTTTCTTTTATTTATTATTACCTAGCAATTAAATAATTATAATAAATAATTATCTTTTGTACTGGACTTGATGTATTTTTTAGTTTTTCACTTGGTATTTGACTGGTAGGTAGGTACTACACTAATTTATCACAATATATTCAAACTTTGGGGATTTTTTATCTTACTTTATTAACTGCTGTTATACACAACTAGGTGCATATCGTGTTTAAACGAAGTTTTCAATTACCTACCTACATATATTTTTAAAAGGGTTTTTTTTGTTTTTAATTGCCCGTGTTCTCTCCATTTATCCACAACTGTTTCATTGTCAGCGTACAACGTTTTAGAATTGAATAGTTTTGTATACTTGCATGGTATAAAATAATGAACAATATAATATTACCTAGCACATAAAATATTATATTATAAATATTTCAATTAAATAAACGTTATTTGTGACGCTATCAGAAATGGACATTTTCCAGTACGGTAAATTATCAAAAACAGTAAAACACATACATTGATTTCACAAAGTACTAATTAGTAATCAATGATTAAATTGATACCAATTACGTTAAAAATATATATATCTGAATACACGTTCCACATATTTACACCTGTACAATATAATAGGATTATAAGGGATGATAAGAATATATATTATAGAGGTTCATATTTTCTTCAGAATTTAAATTATGTTCATCAAATTATATGTCCGTAAATAATATATAGATTAGGTATATGTAATACTATATGACTGAATAAACGACAAAGTATTATAAGTTTGTTATTTTAAAGAAGTTGTGTACGTAGTAAATATTTTTTAATTTATGAAATCGATGATGAATACCTACCTACAAAATTCAAATATAATGGAGCGTAAATAAAAATACTCTGTTGTAGTATAATATGGTATATCGACTATCACTATATTAGACGACAGTTCATAGTAAATACCTACCTACTAGTGATGTTATTTTGAAAAATCAGTATATTGTATTTGTGTAGAGCAAAATACTGACATTGATTTTACAAATATGACATCGTGTGTGATTATAAGGTTTCTGAATTTGAAATATTTCAATGAAATTATGAAAAATATTTTTTTAACACGTCTGGTTATACATGATTAGAAATAATAATATATCGTTAGACACAGAAAACGTTAATCAATAATATCAGTTACCAACCATTGCTAGCGATAATTACAATACGCCAATGGTTATAATTTAAGATTGTAACTGTATAAGTATAAAATATGGTATATTGGATATTGGTATTAATTGTATTATAATATCAGAATAACTAGAATCTTAAATGATCAAAAATCAACAATAAAAAGTAACACAGTAATAGAACTTATATTGTTATATGTATACTTATTACTTATTTATAAGATAACAAACTCTTCAAGTTATATCACTTTGCACTTTGCACTTTTATAAATTATAACTGTATGAATTTAATATAGTTTAAAAATAATTATGAAACAATTTACAATATTGAGTACCTAAATTAATAAGTAATAAATAAAAAAACATCAATAATTTTTTGTATGAGTTTTAAAATTAAAATAAAATAAAATATGCTATGATGTTAATTTGGCTTATGAGTCTGTAACTTATGAGTTAAAAGACTATATTTAAATTTATTATACCTATTATAGATTTGTTAAAAAATTTCTATATTACACGTATATATGTTACGTATTTTCTTTGTTTCTTATAATAAACCTACTTTTAAAAATGTTCACTAGGAAGTTGATGACTATACACTTTTAGGTATAAGAAAAACATTTATTTTTTTACTTTTCACAGAAATTAAATGTCTCAAGAAAATACATTTTATGAAATTTTTAACATTAATGTTGCTTTTAAAAATGTATTTATAAAAAATATGTTAAAAATGTTCTAATTTTTGCCTAGAATAAATACACTGGAATGACCAATGGACGTCTCATTTTGGTCCGAATTGGGTATCGATTAATACCTATACAGTTACCTGTTATAAAATTCCATTTCCTCAATAATTTCGACTTTTTGCTAAATATTATTGGTATCATCGTAGTGTTTTTTTCGCCAGACGTGCAGAACCATTCGCCCGCACTCGTTCAAACTCGTTAGGTCTTAACGCTTCACCGCCATACTATAACGTTGCCAAAACACCCTTCGCGATACAATGGAGGTTTGCGATTTTGTTCACGTCCCATTCAACTGTCCCGTGCTCATCAATTATTATAGAAATGCATTGTTTGCTTTCTTATTTGGTGTTTGAATAGACGAACAGAACCCTCACAGTATCCTTACTTAATTGTTTTTCTCTCATCTCTATGTCCCGCATATAGTATCCGACATACAAATACATCGGGCTCGTCCATATCAAATTAATTGTACTGGGTTAAAGTTCCGATTTCAAACCGTCTAAGTGTCAACTATTATATTTTTGATTTTCCAACGTTGGCTTGTACTACATTACTAAAATATGTTATATTTAATATTACCTATATTAAAAACGCATATTATATGTATTCATATTGTATTGTAAATTACGTTAGGTCCCCAATAATTGAACTGTATAATAATATTTTATAGTGTGTAATAAAATAGCATGGACATATTTCTTTAAAGAAGAAATAAACGGCCTCAAACGGATTTTGTTTAAACTCACTTTGCCGTAAATTTCAATATTTTTTTCGTTGTTTTTCGTGATTCTCTGATTGCCCAGTTTCAAATATGATCTATATAATGTACAATCTGTGCTTCGAAAACTCCAATCACCATTCACCACATGTATAGAGGCACATAACATTTTTCGAACTCTCTCGCTATTGCACGCGGTAAGTGGTCACGTGAAATATATACCTATATAACAGTAGCACAACAAAAATAGGACTACAATAAAAATAATAACCGAGCTGGTATAATATGTATTTATACGGCACGTTCACATTTGTCATACACTCATACAGTCATACCTAGTGTATAAATGGGTTGTAACTATATAAAAAGTAACTGCTGTATTTATATAAGTGTCTACACATACCATAATACTTATATTGATGAGTCCAATAATAAGATAGGTACATAAGTTTATATCATGATGCTATGTTTTCTAATAAAACATGAATAATGATTAAGATATACAACTACTGAAATTTCTAACTTTTGACATTCAGTAGGCATATTTTGCAGTCTTCGAAATCCTTAACAAGTTTTGCACCTCTATATATAGACTAATGGGTTAGTACTTAATATTGTAATTTTTACAAAATAATTAGTTACTAATTCCAGTATTTTATCAGTTGTTTAATAAAACTTAAACGTTTAAATGCCAATTATTTTTTCACATTTTTGTAATATATTATGTACCTATGCAACATTTATTTATAGAGCTTGTGGTTATTAAACATTTTTATAAAATTAAGGAAACAAAAATTGGTAAAAAATTGTGTTTCCTAATAGTCTTACGAATATTGACTATTATAGTATTATATGAATAAATCACATTTTGCAAAACAATAAAATTGACCAAGGAAATTAATGAAGACACTTAAATGGATTTATGGATCACCAAGTATACTCTGAGAGTTATTAGGTACTGCTAACAGAACTTGACGCAAATTACATTGTAAGTCTTCAGCTCACTACAATAACTCGCATTGACTTTAACCTACCGCTATAGGTATATACTTCAATCTTCAATCGTGCACTATTATATAGTTTTACTGTTTAAGAGAGATTGTTTCATCGAATTTCTATCCACGATCTGCCACTGACACATTATAATATTCAATAAGATTTAACCAAATGTCCAAGTATAATCTATTATAAATTAAATAGATGATGTATCTTCACCAAATCGACTGAAATTTGATTTTATAATTTACGAACACTATAATCGGACAATTTTAAATCGTATACTTCGGTTCTAAAATTAAAAAATACGAAAATGGCACAGAACTCGTTTTATGTTTTTGATCAACAAGTTTTTAATAAATTCTTTGACATAGTATTTCATTATAATATAATATCAAGTATAATCATTTAAAGGAAACAGATTATTTTAATTTTTGAATAGCAATGACTTAATTAAAATTAATCGCATTTTTACTATGAAAAAGAACCAACTTTTTCTTTTACAATAGTAGAGATACAAATATGATTTTATATAAGTTTTTGAAACAAATGAGAGAAAGAATATTCATACATCTATAATGTTTATATCGATAGTTCATCATAAGACATAAACACTTATTTTGATGAAATTATTTTTATTGCAGTTTAGAACCTCAATAAATAGCTGAGTGGTGTATTTTTATTATTAAAATTTAAAACATCAATAATTATAAATTTAATGACACATAGATAGTTGTAACTTAAATAATACTTTATAATATGTTATTTATACTCATAGACATATTAATAAATAAATTTCTAAATATGTCTATGGTTATACTATATAAAATATATATCTTACTATTCAGTATACCTACATAAATAAATTAATAGGTAGTTACATAATTATTTAAATGTTAATCTAATTAATTTTCGTCTTTTTTATTTTGATCATTGTGTAAGGGCCTAATTAAAAATTAAAATCTGGAATTTTGTGAACCTTAAAAAGAATAAAAATATGATTATTGCATTAGCTATTACAACGTCATAAAATATTTGACTCCATGATACGTCATTTAAGGAGTCCTAAGGATAGACATAGAAACGTCATTCAAACAAGGTATTTTCATGCGTGAAAACCATTGAGAAAAATTCTGTCTGTAATATCCAATAAAACCTTATCCCAGAGAAAAATAGAATGAACAAAACAAGCATTGAAGTGTCCCAAATTGTTAAAATGGATGCTTCTTTCTCTGTTATTATTTTTATAAAAACTCGTTATAATGATGACATTGTCCTTTATCGACAACTTAAATATTTGTTATTTACACTTAAACGTTGTACAATATGTTGCCTAAAGATCAAAACGTATTGATGACTAATGTGTTATAAATAATACTTCGTATACGTTTTATTAATATTTAGTTATTATTAATATCCCGAAACAAGGATGAAGGTACCTACAACTTTGAATATTAAAAAAAAATGCATAGGTAGCATATTTTTTTTTTATTGCTAAGATAAAATATATTTTTAAAAGCACACATTCATAGAAATTCAAAAATATATTTTACACATTTGATAAAACAACGACATTGAAATGCTAATCTAGAATAAAAATAAAAATGTGCATACTATTGTCTTTGTAGGAGTCCGTTATACAACATAATATTATTTTCATTTCTTTTCTAATAAAAAGTCATTCTGAAATGTCTGACTAAATAAAACGACATTATCCCTGGTGATTGTATACACAAATAATAAATGTATACTGTGTATATGAATGTATAATACGACAGTTAACGTTCATATATTTTTTAATCTTTTTTTTTTTAATTTTAAAAACAAACAGCTATTCCTTGTAAAACAATAATGTTTACACTAACAATTGCTAAACATCTAATTTACCCGAAATGCTTGCATACAAAGAGTAATTATCATTTTATGAACTAACTTCATTATACAAATTATAATATTATATACACACGCTTAGTAGATTAGTTTTGATATTTGTATATTAATTTAATTTGTCGTTGTACCTACCTATATTGTATTTATAAACAACTGGAGATGTTATATTATTCAATAACTGTACCCACAAATGTATATCTGAACAGCATTTAATAATATTAATTTATTGATATGACTATAATATTATCAAGATATATTTGGACACAAAATGAATTAGAAATGAATTAATAGAACCAGTAAATCAATAAATACGTCATAAGCATAACATCAGCTATTAGCACTTTAAAATTAATTTTCCATAATATATTAGCTGGGTAATACTATAGGATTAAATTGTTTAACCACATTATACCTTTTTGTGAGATATAGGTAGGTACCTAATAATTTATAAATACGAATTTAACAATAATAATACCTATCTGAAATGTATGATGTTATACAATCGTATTCCCCCTTAATTGTATAAATAGTTTATAAATATTTTAGTCGACACTCTCAGTGTAAAAAATATGTATTTCAAACAAACACGATGAACACAAACGGTTAATGGTCATCGATATTTTTATGGTAAACGTTCAGAAATCGGTTTGTTGGTGTAAATTATATAGTATTATGCTGATTAAACTAAAGCTAAATAGTAGGTATAACTTGATTGTTTTAATGTGTAATGCAACTTGGAGTATAATCGGATACACCATGCCCGTTGTGGCGTACCCTCTAAAATTAATCTGTTTACCCAACTTCGGAAAATTATATATACCACGTAGTGCACGTAAAATATGCCTTGGGGAGTATCGTTATAATTTTACCGAGGCTTTGCATCATAACAAACCCTTAACACCCTCGAAAACCCTTAAAAATCATACATTCAAAAACCAATTCAGCCCAAATGGCCCGTAACGTTCGAACTAACCATATAATCTAAATAAAATATCAGTTTCGTGTTCAAAATTTACACTGGTTTATAATTTTGGTAAGTAGTTTATTTCATGAATTCTCGGATTCAGCAGCTTAAGCCCGTTGGTTATATATTGGACATATTGTTAATAATACATTTTTATTAATGCACCTGTATTATTTAAATTAAAACGTTTAAAAGAATGATTCAAATAAATCCAATACGTTTTCCCCAAGGTATATAAAAATAAATTAAAGATTTTTTCAATACGTATTAGTGTTTGGATGATGTGAATTAAATCATGAATTGAGTAATAGTGTTTACCAAAAACACGAAAAATAAAAATCATTAATTATTTATGTATAATTAATGAATACTTAAATTAAGTTTTAAAAACACTATATTTACTTTTTGACAATAAAATAAACAACATTTTGATTTGGAAATGTTGTATTCCAATTATGGCAAGTAAACAATTAGTATTGGTTTTACAATGACGTTAGTAGGTATCCTATTCCCATAAGGAGTTTTTCATATTTCCCAGTACATTTTCCAAATGTAATAAACTAAGATTTAAATTACCAAATAATTTTAAAATAAACGATAAATATATTATGAATGTACCAATTATTAGTTACCTATTATGACGTTATTCATGGTCATCAATTGTGACTTATTCTGAAAAAGTTATCACAGAAACCAAAAAAATATCACTGGTTATTTAACTCAATAGAAAATTAGAAACCGAGAGTCAATGGTTTTGAAAAAAAAAAAAATGTTTAACATTTCTTTTTGTATGCGTAACAGCTGTAGTCAAAGGATTAAGGGGTCTCTACAGTGTATTGTCGGTCGTACTCTGCTATGCGTAATCCACCAATAGTTTTGAAAACAGATATACATTTCGCTTTACTTACTTCATACTTGATGCAAAGGTTGAAATACATTTTTAATTTTGGTTTAAATTAAGGGGTTTCGCTACGGTCATTATTTAAGGGGCAACATGTAGGCAATTTCTAATCTTGTCATAGCTACCCGGCATGGCGGCATCTATGTGTCAGTTGTAAACGATTATTAGTGTGAGTGAAATTAAATGCGGCTTTAATTTCTTGGACCATGTAGAAAAGGTCACCCTACGCAATTATTGGTAATTATTAGTTTATTTTGGTGATTTAAAATATTTCCCTGATCAAGGTTTTTTCAATCAACCTACCGTGTGGCTGTGACAATATAAATGTCTATTCACACACGTCTGTACCATGTGTCCGTACTGTCCGTTCAGTGTCAGTGTAACTCGATTTACAAAAGTACGTTTTTCATCTATTTACTTTCGTAATGCCAGTATACCTACGCATTTGTATCATAGGCGTGCGCAGACATGTTTCGCAGGGTATGCCAGTATTTTTAAATATACGTAGCTCAATACAAAAAATAACCCCCCAAAAACTCTTAACTGGTACAAATAACTTGCCATATAAT
>NC_042496.1:16178376-16182733 GCF_005508785.2 Acyrthosiphon pisum | reverse complement strand
GATTTATAGGTAATCAAAACATTTACAACTAGGTATAAACTATGTGGTTTATGATAACTCTGCAGGGGATGCCATGGCATACCCGGCATCCCCCCTGCGCACGCCTATGATTTTTATATAAACCAGTGATGCTTCACTGCAGTATTACTATAAGTACCTATCTTGCAACTGAATTTATATTTAACCCTATACAATAACTGAGCAATAATTGCTTGGGTGTGTGCAGTCTGTACATTTTCCCTAAAATATAGCCCCACGGATTTCATCAGAATTTTGTAACTTGAGTTTTTTGATAAAAGGAATGCGTTGGTTAAAAGGTCTCATATCCAGGACAATGTGCGTTTTTAGTTAGATATAAAATGCTTAAACAATTTAAAAAATCTGAAAATTGATATGGCTTATGTACACATTACTTCAGATTTTAGTATCCCTATCGGTCTTTAATGCAATTCTATTGCCAATTTGTATAATATACCAGCCATTTTTTTCCCAGCTCCAAAATTGCATGTATTAAAATTGTCTATCCATCCCATGTGGGATGAGCTCCAAAAATGCTCTTGCATTTGCCGAAAAATATGGACAAAAATAAGGTTTGTGTATTATTCATCTTAAATATAAATTGTTTATTGATGTATATCAATAATTTATATTTTAAATATGATTGTAGTGTTTACAAATTGGCTTCGAAAATGGGGTTGAGTTTTGCAATTTCAAAAACGTATTCATAGACAAATATCTAAATAGTCTGTTGTTGTATTTCCGATCTAATAAAGTAAGTTAGAAGACATTATTATGTACTAAAAAAAATAGTTAATTCATTACTTTATTTAATATTGAACAAGAACGAGAACCGTGCATATTAGGTATAATAATCTATTTTGTATGTTTAAATTCATTAGAACGATTCCAGAAGTAACGATGTTCAAAAACTTTCACAAACGCATCTACATAACTGTAAGTTGAAAAACGTGTACCTTTAAAAATTGTTTAGTATTATATTTATCTAATAAACTAATTTTTCTTAATAGCATACCGCAAGAGTGAAGGTTGTAACCAAACAGCTTACAGTAGTTATTTGAGAGATGTCGAAAAGTTTTTGAACAGCCTTTGAACACATCAGTTGGTGTGCAGAAGTTTTTTATTGGACTGTATATAAGCCAATAACATATTTCTAGAGTTTCTTATGATGTTTCTCAGATGTTTTTTTTATGCTGAATTCAAAACTGTTTGAAAAAATTCCCACAAACTTACCGTTCAAAAGTTATGGAAGTTCAAAGTTGCAGTGATTACGGGTGTATCGGCACTCGTCGCTACGCTCCTCGGCGTGATAACACTGTTGCACTTTCTACATCCATAACTAATTTTCTCAAAGAAAATAATATTACTGAACCCATATAGTAGCACAGTATTACGATGGTGCTTCTGTAATGTCAGGTCGCTTTAATGGGGTTCAACAAAAAATTAAAAGCAAATATCCAGAGGCAATATATATACACTGTATGGCACACAGGATGAACCTAATACTTTTAATCTGTGGTTTCATCCATAGATAAGTATATAATAATAAAATAATAATTATTTTCAGATTCTTAACAAAACATTATTGAAGTTGAAAATTTGAATGTTTTTACTGCACTAAAAGGTGATGGCAGACACAAAAAAAAACATACATCATTGTTAAACTAATATATTTATTAGTTATTACTTTAGAACTAAAACAATATGTACACAATAAAGTATCTTTTAACGATACATAATAATATGCAATACCATTTATTATGCAAGAAGACAATTCAGTTATATAATTAAATAATAAATTACTGCTAAAAAGCACCTTCTGCATATAGATTAATGCTCAATATGGTATGCACGTACGTGTCAGTTTTAATTAATTTCAATACCTATGGAACGGAATGGTAATAGATTTTTTAATGAATTATCCAGTTTTTTTTATTCCTGTAGTACAATTAAATAAATGGACATTGAAGTAATTGCCTTCGCTGTAAGACTAGGGATATTGCACTGGATACCACAATGAACTTTTTACTTTTTTGTAACTAAACCAACATGATGTAACTGATCATTGATTAGTTCATTTAGTAATTTAATATGTATAACATTTAATAAAGTTGACTAGAAAAAAAAGTTAATTATTGTCGCAATCCAATTAAAGTACAAAAATAAAAAAATAAATGTTTACGTCCGTATAGATACAATTCAATCTGTTATAATATGGTTACGATCAGACAACTTTCAACGTTTTTGAAACTAATTCGATTTTAATAAATTAATCTTTTTACTGTACGATTTGTTATTGTACCTTGAAAATCAGAAAAATAAATCACGTATTCAGCTGATATAATGTTGATGGAAAATTCTTTATTTGAACATATTTAATCATTTACCACCACATGAAATTGAGCCGAAAAAAATACTATAATAATGCTCTTACGTAACTTAAATATTTCAGAAGGTCAATGTAATAGGACCAGGTTATTTATAAATGAGTTATGAAGTAACAATATTATTAAAGCTAATACAAGAACTGCGGGAATTCGGGAAAAAATGTTCACATTCCAGGAATATTACATTAGAGTCTAACTAAACATTAGACAAATGTCAACAGTCAACTTGACTTAACTATGTAAAGATATTCAATTCCCGTTAGACCAACATTTTATATATGACAGCTCACAAGGTTCAGTGCCAAACACTCAAATATTTGAGTATGTCGGTGACTTGCAATGGTGTATACTGTATACTTACAAACACCAGTTTTTATACACCAGTTTGCATATATGCAAGAAATGCTGCACATCGCTTTTTAGAGAACAAAAATAAAAATCCGTTTAAAAATGCTTTTACCTCGAAAAAATCCTCGTCACTCTCAATATAGTGTGGAAAGAAACATTAAATAATACAGAAAATCAGCGTATAGATTTCGATGAATACACAGCTTGCTTGGACATTTTAGATGACTTGAATATAGTTAAATGATTAGGTATAAAAGTTAAAACATAAATTGATCTGAAACCCTTGATTGCAGTAAACTCGCAGCACGTGCAATCATTATTTTTGTTTTGTTATATGTAACAAAAACAATGTAAAGACAAAATATTCTTTTTTTATTCAAACGAATAGGTACTTAATATTTGAAAAAATGAACCCGTGCTAAGCTCAGGCAGCCGACACTAATTATTTATTCGTGAAAATTTAGAATATCTGCAATGATTTTATAGGTAATAACAAACTATTTGGTTGACAAATTTGCTATTATTTTCACATTTTTTATGAAATATATGTTGTGTGTATTTTTGGAAAGTGATTTTTTACATTACTCAAACAATTTAAAAATCACTATTTATTCTAAAACTAATACAAAACATCCATCGCTTTGCTCAAAATATATAATATAGGTTATTGTCATCATGATTATTAGCTTGTTCAGATGATAAAATATTAATATAAGTGAAACGGGCTTAACAAAACGAGGTGTTTATAAATTATATTACAATCTAGGTATTTTTGGAAATTAATATAATTATTTTATAACTATAATAGTGTGTTGTTAGACGTTAGTTATTATACTTAATACCATACGAGAATTGTGTTTGAATGACTAAAATATATTACTCAAGTTCAAGTAAACTAAGATTGTTTACAAAAGGCCATTAAAATAAGTAGAATTTTATGAATAATCATATAAATATTATATATAATATAACTTGAAAATCTTAAAAGGATTCTATTCCATAAATAATAAAATATGTAAATCTTATACGTTGCAAGACAAACAATAAAAGTTATGTAAACTTATGATACATAATACAGAACGTAATACAATTTCAAAGTATATTACTTTATTTATAGTATAAAAATATAATAATAGTTTATCAAGAATCAGATTTTAATTTAGAGTATTGGCTAAAAATGGAAAAAAATATGTTTTATCAAGAAAGCATACCGCACAAAAATCCTATACCTAATAATACCTAGGACTTTGATTCAAATATAAAATTAATAATATGGAATGACATTGAACCTAAGAGCTTTATTATATGCTCTTCAATATGTATATGTACATTATGTGGGAGGTGTCATACGGGTGTGCGGTGTAAACACATACAATATTGTGAATGGCGCATGCGCAAAACGCCAGCCAAGGCAGTCAAATGTACTGCCTCGGGCCGCCGGGTACGTTGTTATAGCCGCTCTACTAGCTAGGTGGGGGACCGCTCGCACAGTTCTTATCAAGTAAATAAAATTGGATTGAACCGCCTCACCCCGAACTCGGCATTCTTAGAATACTGGAATTAATTCTGGAAATCAGATGTCTTGATAAAGTAATTAATAATAA
>NC_042496.1:16174839-16178326 GCF_005508785.2 Acyrthosiphon pisum | reverse complement strand
ACTATAATGTTTATGCCTATAACAGCTGAGATAATTATATAAAATAGTACTTACATTTAATATTTAAAAATCCGTCGTCCGAGGTTGTTGTACACAAAGTTAAGGATGATATTAAAATGTTACCTTGTGTATGTGAGTTGTTTGAATCACGACGTCACGTTAAATGAAATACTAATAGGCAATAACTATCAAAGTTTGTATTATTTGTTAATCGTCGACCGTCGTTATCAACGCGGTGTCGGTATCCGAGAAATAGCAATATTTATGAGCTAAAAATAGTTACCAGTCTATTGGTTACCACTATTATTGTCTATTAGCATATTGTTCTGTGCTATTAGTCTAAGTTTTGGTATCGACGACAATAACATTGAATCTAATTTAACAAGTACGATATAGTGATTTAAAATCCAAACATCCAGGCTTCGTTAGTAATGTAAATTAACGATTGGTAAAAAATATATATAGTTATTGTTTTAGAGACTTATTATGAACACGTCTTGTAGTTTAATTTACAAAAAACTGAAATTCAATTAATAATATTATGTTATGTGTATGTATATTTCTTATAATTAATTGTTATTAATTTTTTTTTTTTACATTAGGGTGTGCCTGGGCACACCTGGCACACCCTGTAGATCCGCCTATGGGTGTAAACACATACAATATTGCGAATGGCACATGCGCAAAACGCCAGCCAAGGCAGTCAAATGTACTGCCTCGGGCCGCCGGGTACGTTGTTATAGCCGCTCTACTAGCTAGGTGGGGGACCGCTCGCACAGTTCTTAGCAAGTAAATAAAATTGGATTGAACCGCCTCACCCCGAACTCGGCATTCTTAGAATACTGGAATTAATTATGGAAATCAGATGTCTTGATAAAGTAATTAATAATAAATAATAATAAACATTGCGACGACGTGTGACGCTGCATACTGCTCAGAAATCTTATATAGATTTCATCCAATTTTTATAGTTTATTTCATGGAACATTACCCCCCCCCCCCCCAACCGTGGGAGTACGCCAATGTAAAGGGCGCTAGTGCTGTAATGCCTAGAGGTGGAAAAATGACAAGTCCGCCGTCCGCCCCTGAGTCTAATATAAAACTATTGCAACTATTTATAACTAATACCAATTTGAAACAAAATAAAAATGACGTTTAGTTTAATTATAATAACTTGTAATTTGTATCATAAATATATTTTAAACCCCCCCCCCCCACCCCAGAAAAAAATCGTATGTACGCCACTGTGTACATATATTATGTAAGTTATCAAATACCAAATTTATCGGATATATTGATTTACCTATAACCTTTACTAATTGTATCATTGATTTTAATTGAGTTAACCTGTTTCACTTTAATCACACGGTAAGTTGCAAAAATTTAAACAAAAAACGTTCACATTTTTAGTTTGGAGTCGAACAAAATTGGTACAATTTTAACAGCATAATAATGTCTAAATGTTCTGAACACTGTTTTATAGTTTACTTAACGTGTGCATGTAAGTTGCAAAAATGTAAACAAATAACATAGGCACACATTTTTAGCTTAGAGTCGAATAAAGTATAGAGGTATAATTTAAACAATATAATAATGTTGCAAGGTTCTGAATATAGTTATATAGTTTAATAAATATGTGCATGTAAGTATATATAGATGCCTAAGTTGGTACATCTACTATATGCACGGGATGCTATCTATTTATTATTCGAACGTTCGCTGCTTTTCATTGCTATTCGTACGGGATCGGATGATTTTCTGAACCATCGAGTTTAAGATGAAGTTATTACAGATCGTCTATATACAATATAGATTTATTTTTATTGCTTGCGCATAATAATAATACAGGTACGTATATGTATATATATATATATATCATAAAGGTACGTTTTTCGATAAGTTTATTTTTTTATCACATACGATTCGAACATAATAATGTATAAAATAATACATTTACAATATAATAGTAGGTATATATTCCAGTGTGCATTCAAATATTATATAATATGAATGCGTAAAAGCAATATCGACATTTGTCGAGTACCAACGCTACACATGTACCTATATTAAAATCCCATGTAATAAAAGAATATTATTTTATGCGTTTTTAAGTGGTCTACATGCAAAGAATCAAGAAAAAATAACAACAATATTATCATGCTTGTACTCCAATAATATAGTTCAGTTGGATTTGTTCAATACTACTTTTAACTGGGAATATAATAATAGTATTGTATTAAACTGTTAAATAAAGTTATTTAGTTATCTGCTACTTAAAT
Source organism: Acyrthosiphon pisum (assembly GCF_005508785.2). Lineage (NCBI taxonomy): Eukaryota > Metazoa > Arthropoda > Insecta > Hemiptera > Aphididae > Acyrthosiphon > Acyrthosiphon pisum. Next base: position 16,176,047 of record NC_042496.1, on the reverse strand, counting down.
TTTAGTGAAGTAAGAACTTCTTAAAAAATACTCTTACAACAGACTCCTCTGTAAATTAGATATACCTACATGGGACTTTCAACTATGTTCCTAAGTCAAGGTCAGAAAAATAACGCCACTGCTTTCCGTTAATATCAGACAAATAATAGCTAGGAATATAAACCTTATACTAACCTGCCTAATACGTACATGGCCTAGAACTTACACAACATTTAACAAATAATTTGCATGAAGTAAAGCGCATATATGAATTTATATACGAATATAATTTGAATGCTACATTGTCCTCGAGAAAAAATTTCCATTATTTATCGTCTCTAAAATGTACACTATAAAATATATACGTAACTAACTAAGTTTTTATAATTTATATTTAGTATATTATTACACCTATATACTTTCACTGAACCCGAAGCATTATTTTCTGGAACCGGAGTCATATATTTTGTTTTCGTGTCACGGTTATGTACCGGTAAATGCTTTTTTCTAGAACTGGAACCGGAACCAGTGGGTACCGGTAAAATCAAAAGGTCTCTGCTATTATAAGTAGGTACTTATAAATTATAAAAAGTGGGTAAGTGGATGTCGCTCTGCTGTACAGTATAGGTTTTTTGTTCAATGGTATAATATCATTGTGTACGAAAAACGATTCTGAGCGGATATGGTTTGCCAGTCTAGGATATTTTATATTATATTTATATTGCTATTACGTATTATTAATACTGTAACCCATCAGTTGATTTAATATTATAAGATTGCAAAATTAACTAAAATCCTTCTTCTTGGTTATTTAAGATATAATTTCGTCCAAATTTCAACATAACTATGAAAAAAACTGTGTTTATGTATATTTTTTTGATTTTTAGATTCTGAGTGGAACGATGAATGTATTGATTTTACAATGATGTGTGTTTTTTTTTTTATTTTTTTTTTTTATTTTTTTATTTTTTTATTATTTTTTTATTTTTTTTTGTGTCTGTCATCACCTTTTAGGACAGTAAAGCTGCTTCGATTTTCTTCAACAGTAACTTTTATGATTGGAAAGTGAATCTAGTTGGTACTTTGGGGGGTCAAAAGTAAAAATTTCCCAGTAGTTTTCAAAAGCGACGTGAAAAACAAAAGAAAAATTAAGGAAAAACGGGAATTTTTACGCAAAATCGATTTTTTACAAATCGATTTTGGGTTTTTGGTGTAACTCTAAACAAATG
>NC_042496.1:16165076-16174789 GCF_005508785.2 Acyrthosiphon pisum | reverse complement strand
ATTAAAAAATACATAGGCACAATTTTTTTTTATAAGCATTTAAAGATCGACTTTTAACAAAATTTATCAAATTTTAATTTGAATAATTATTTTGTAGTTAAAAATTTATAAAATGTTCAACTTTTGTATCTGAGAATTGAAAATTTAAAACAAGATTCCACGTAAGTAATTAATTCTGTTACCAAAAAATCTAAAAAATACATTTACACAGTTTATTTTTATAATCATTTTAAGTACAAATTTGGACGAAATTACATATTAAAAACCTAGAATAACTATTTTAGTTATTTTGTTGTGATTGTATAATATTATTCTTGGGTATACTTGAAACTTCTAAAGTATACTATTATATATCTATGATAGTATCACGGTTTGTTGTTGATGTCTAACGCGTTATAAGTACCTAATAGATATTATGATATGATTAATTTGGAATTTAGGTACTTATTATAGGTCAATTTTTTTTTAATACCATAGATAAGTATATATATGTCTAATACACAGACTGATATACCGTCTCCGCTCAGAATCGTTTTTCTTATACAGTGATATTATATCATTGAATTCAAATTTAATACCATCCATTATACAGTGACCCACTTGTAACCTACTGTACAGCAGAGCGAAATCCACTTACCCACCTTTTTTTTGGTTACAGAATTAACTACTTACGTGCAACTTTGTTTTAAATTTTCAATCCTTAGCTACAAAAGTTGAACATTTATAAATTTTTACAACAAAATAATTTGTAAATTTTCAATTTGATAATTAACTATGCCAATAATATTTGAACTTTAAAAGCTTATAATAAAAAATTTATAAATTATATAATTATTTATTTATTATAAATTATACAGACGATTCAATGCTAAAGCGCGCGAGGAACCTAAATCTTCCGGGCTCCCGCCTTGAACTACCGCCGTCTGACTTGTTGACATCTCTGTAAGAGCGCGCACCGTCGACTGAAACGGTAATGATACTACAAACCGTCCGGATGCGTCTCTAATAGTTGATTTCCGGAACCATACCTCACATTGCTCGTCTTCCGTTGACAAACTGTTCGGCACATCTGGTTCTTCCACAGACCAAAATTTTTGTATTAATCTTCCGATTTCTGGCGTCGATACTGCAGATAATGACACCATGGGCGACGTTGAAGTTCCATTTAATGCTCCTACCACAATCCATCCAAGGTGAGTATTCATGGCTGACGGCAGACCCATACTGTGAATAATATCGGCCTTTGACGGTAACAAATGTGGATACAAGTCGCTTCCTAACAACATATCGATCGGTCCGGGTACGTCGAACTCCGGATCAGCCAGCAACAGGTGGTGATACCGCTCACGCACCGCCGAAGGTATTCTATCGCTAGGTAACTGCATGGTGATATGCGTCAAAATGACGACGCTAGTAGCACAAAACTGCGGACCTTCCGCGTGAAGCGGAATAAATTGGCATTGAGTGACACCTTTTACTTTAGTTACTCGTTGTTGAGAGAGTCCTGTCACCTCTATTCTGCTCTTCGTATGCCTTAAACCAAGACGAGTGGCACATTGTGAAGTGATCGCCGAAATTTGGGAACCACTGTCTAAAAGAACGCGTACCGTTTGTAATTTTCCCACGTTATCCCGCATGCGCACAATAGCTGTACCTAAAATAACAGTGGCTTCAGTACGCGCAGTGCCCGAGAACTTGACTTGATTTTCAGTTGCAGTTGTCTTTTTTTCCACCGACTCCGCTCCCTCTGTCGAACATTCGGCGTCTTCGTGCGATACTGACGACGCTGGCTTCGCGTAGTCTATATGTAATAATGTGCTATGTTTGCCACTACAACTCCGGCACTTAAAACCTGACGTACACGATTTCGCTGCGTGTCCTGACTTTAAGCATATGAAGCACACACTGTTACCGCTGACAAACTTCCTTCTTGCAGCGACCGATTTTTGTTTAAATGCTCCACAACGATAAAGTGGGTGATCTTGTTCACAAAATATGCACTTTACACCGCTCGAAGTCGTAGCTAGTGAATATTTCCCGGGTGCACCACCCTTGCCTTTCTTAGCTACAACCTTGACATTTTGTTCTACTTTATCCGCAGTAGTCCCGATGTTTTCTAATATTTTACACCGTCGAGAAACAAAATCCAACAAGCTATCCAATGACGGCATTTCCGTCTGTGGTATACTAGCTTCGTATAGCCTTCTGGTAATTTTGTCTGTTTATCTTTTTGATATTTTTAAGCTAATATTGTAACAATGTGTGAGGATACTTGTATTAAATTTTCAAGCATTTTAACCCAACGAATACAATTTTATTGACATTTATAGAACAAAAAACAAAAAAATTGAAAATTGAAAATGTCCGTAAACAACTCTAAATGAGTCAAAATATTTAGAACATTTTATGAAGTATGGAAGATGATAAAATAAACAAATGGTGTAAATTTCAAGTTTCTACGGTTATTCATTTTTGAATAACAACTAAAAATGGAAATTGCTACAGTAGAAAAGAGTGAAAATTCAATGTTGTAGAAATATATAGTTCAAACGCTCATAAAAATTTAATTTGACTTTCTGGTAGAGATTTTTTTTTTGATAAAAGTAGACAAAATTATTAGGAATCTTGTATTACATTTTAAAATCTTAAATTTAAAAATTAACATTTCTATGAAATTTTAACTCAAAATAATTTGCACATTTTCGTGTTTCCACGTATCTTGTCAAAATTTGAACTTAACATAAAACAATTAAAATATATTATATAAATAGTAATTAGTAGTTTCTTTATTTTGAGGTCTTTGGATTTTAGATGTAGTTTATCTAGTACATTGTTCTCTTCTCATATTGTATAGGTATTCAATATTATTTATGTAATTATTTAAATTCTAATTATGTATTTGCACATTTGTAGTAATTAGAAACATGGTCAAATGTGGTTTGAAGATAATATAGTAGTTATTCTTAACACGTGTTGAAGACATATTCATGCAGATTAGTATAAATAGATATTTGTATATAACGCAGCTGTTACCCTTTAATAATAATTATATAATTATTGATTACAATCATTATATTAAGTTAAATTAAAATTTTACAGTTAAAAATTAAAACCATATTATATTTCTATAATTAATTCATTCTAAATTATTTGAAGTTGTATTCAGTTGTTTTAAACTTATTATTATGGATACTAATAAGTTATTTGACCATATTTATAGTTTCCTACGTATTACATTATTATTATTTATCTTACTTTGAACTATGGTGTGCTATGTTTGTTATTAAGTTCTAGAATAACATGCCTCAGTGAGGTAGCGAAAAATTGTACCCACGACAGTCATGTAGCTAAATTGCCTATATATATTGCCGTGAGAAGAAAATTCATTCCCATCATATTAAAATATACAGAGATGAATTCCCTACGCAAGATAAAAGTAAAAAACTATATAATATTACTTTATATCCTTCGAGACATACTAGAATATAGTGTAAAAACATATAAAGGGATGTAATAATATGTTATATAAGTTTTTTTTTTCTTGGAAATTATTATTGAATTATATATTGAGGTATATCCTAGAAAATCTACGCTTTATACAAATTCATTTAACCAATATAGTAGGAAATATATATATAGGTAATAGGTATACTATAACAAAGTATCAAATATGCTGTAATACGACTCTTAGGTATATTATAACTGTGTAATTAAATTAATGATGAAATTGTATTTATATATATATAATACAACGATTATAATATTTGAACAGATAAAGTCAGTATGAAACGACTTCTGGAAAATTAATCGATGGCAAATCGTTGGAAATTAAAAAAAATTGTTTCAATAAATTGTTTTATATTAATTAGGTAGTAATAAATTTAAATAACTACTGCATCTAATAAATAATTTAAGCAAACTCATAAAAAAACTTACTTAAAACTTTTTTTTTATTCGATAGTGTATGTATTTTATTAAAATGCATGCAGTATAGTAGTATACGTATATACAATAAGTTCATTTTATATATTTGAAGTTGTTTAACTTGACCAAAACTTTATCTGCAGACATTCAACCCGGCAACTATCTACGTTTAACAAAATATAAAAGCTAACTAGGCACGTAAACACAACTCATGTACAAATAATCCTAATGCGGTCTGTGGGTGTTATTTCATATGCTTTTTCATGTCATAATATATGTTAAAATCTCTGAATAAACATTAAACAGGGTTTGTCCGAGTGCAATTTTTTTGTTGCAAATCTTGTAGACGCTGTATAGGTGTATCTTGGTTTGAGTTTATCTCATGTTTAGTGTAGTTTTGGTGTTCAGTTCACGGAAAAATCATCGTCAGTGTACCTAGCTTAGTGATATAATTCGACCTAGATGGTCAACCGGGAGTTGTGGATTGGATTTAGCACTTAGTATATTTTTTTAACGTGGTTTGAACTCTTGCTCTTTAAACTTTTTTGATATTTCTAAAAATAATCTTTGAGATTTTCATCGAAATCAATAAAGTAGTTTTTGAGTATATAAGCTATACAAACATAAATTTGGTTTTAAAATATAGACATATTATAGTTTTACAAAAACACATATCCTTTAATCGAGGTCATGTACAATCGACGATTTTATGCATGCTTGTACCTGATCTGCCCAAGTAACCAATGATAACCGTTCTAATAAAAAAAAGTTCAATTTCCACTGTGAATCTCAAAATCCTTGTTTGATGACCTCTTTAACATACGATTTTTGGAAAATCCTTTCTTAGTGGGTATCTACATTATAAAAATAAACTACTTACCAAATGTCATACTCATATAGGTTCGGCGGTTCCATCGCCACGGCTGGGCGATGATGAATCAGTCAGTTAAGACAAGTTCTTTTATATTCTAGATTTGAGTATTATTGACATAATCATTTTACTTTAATAAGTGGTAATTTTTTTTTTTTCACAAATTATTGTAGCCAATTTCCATTCAGTAGGAAAGTACCCCATTTTTATTAGAGAATTGAATAGGTTGGATAAATATGTTATTGCTTTTCTGGGTAAATTTTTTAGGATAGTATTAGTGATTAAATCGTGTCCGGGTGATTTTATTTTTAGTAATTTTTTGATTATACCTAAGATTTCGTTTGGGCTCGAGTATGGCAAAATATTTTGGGGAAGAATATCGGGCTCGCTAAGTTTTTGTTGAACTAGATAGTTTGTAGAGTTATCTAGTGAGCTGTTTAATGTGAAAGCATTTTCAAGAGTATGAGCAAACAGTTCGCATTTATCGGCTTCTGTATTTAGATAAACATCTCCTGATTTCAAAGGGAGGATTTCATTGGTATTCGGTTTGATTAATATTTTGGTTGCAATCCATAAGTTGGAGTCTGTTGGGTGTATTGTAGATAAATATTTTTGATAACAGTTAATTCTGTGTTCTTCGAGTGAATTTTTAACCTTTTTTGTTAGATAATTTAATTTTTCTCGATCTCGTGGTAGTCTATACAGTTGCCAGAGTCTCCTAGTTTGATATTTTGATTTGATTAATTTTAATATTGTATGAGGAAGTTGATTAGGACTATAATTTGTTATCGTGTTTCGTTTTACTGAGCATGTTTCGGCCGCTTGGCAAATGATTTCACGTAAATGCTTTACTGCCTTATGTGCGTTGGAAATGTTAAAAATGTTTTTAGGAATAATTAGGTTTTGAGTACCTAATATGTTGTTTGAATTTTTCCCAATCTGGTTTGCCAGTGATGAGTTTACGGGTGGGTGTTGAAAATGATACAGACGCGTCTATTGTGATTTTTACAGGTAAATGGTCCGAATCGAGTTCAAATAGTGGTTCTTGATGAATGGAAAAACGGATCGTTTTTTGTAAAATTACATCTAGAATATCAGAATTCCTATTTTGATCATATGAGAAGTATCTGGAGCACACATGATCGTTGAACGGTTTGAAAGATAATTGAATAGTTTGCGTCCGTTTGCATTTGTAGCTTTGCAGTTCCATGTTGTGTGTTTGCAGTTAAGGTTACCTGCTAACAAAATTCTTTTATAGCTACTTAATATTTTGTCAAAGTCATTAGTGTACATTTGAAAGCTAGGCGACTGGTAAGCGCTAATTATTGTTGTAATTGAATGATTTATCGAAATAGATATTGCTACTGCTTCAAGAGTATGCAATGTAGGTAGATAAGTTTGGTGATGTTTAATTTTTGTTTTAATTATTACAGCGACACCGCCTGAAGGTCGCACCGATAGCCTATCTTTGCGATAAGTGGTGTACCCAATACCCATTAAATTTAATATTGGCACTAACAATTAGATGAGTTTCTCTTACGCACGCGACATCGACATTATGTGCTGATAAGAACGCTGCGAATGTGTTACGATTTTGTCTAATTCAATTGGCATTCCAATTTATGATAACTAGTTTAATATTATTTATATTATTAGACGAAATTTATATTATTTAAGAGCTGGTAGATTTTCGATAACCTTTTTTATAATCTGTGAGATGAGTGAGCTGATTAACGGCATTAATGACTTTATAAGCTCGTTAGTGATGTTTGAGTTATTATTTTTTTCTTTTTGATGCTGATTAGTTTTTTTTTAAATTTTTTCGGCGTAGGTTGGAGTGTTGCTTGAGTGTGAAGTTATTTGGATTGGATCTTGATTTTGGGGATTTATGAGATCGACAATATTGGTTAGGGTTTCGGTATTATTGTTATCATTTAAACTGCTCGATAGCGTTATGTGTTTAGGGGCATTCCTGAAACGTTTGGAGGTATTTTTAATTTTTAATTCATAAAAAAAATTAATGCCGTACGAAGACTATAATCAACTAAAATAGATTATGAACATGTGGAACAATCTCTCGTGCATGTTGTGAAAAACTTATGATGTATTGTTGAAATAAGAGTTGTCTATTTGAGTAAAATAAACATTTTAAATTCGTAATAGTAAATATTATGTAAATTTAGATTTTGTTTTATCCTTATGTCTTATGTTTCTTGATTACCTAGCCACCTAAGTTATATTTTTCAAATTATTATCTATGAACTATAGAATGTAACCATTATTCATGTCAAGTTTTAATTCAAATCAAAATTAAATATTCAAGTATTCACTTTTGTAGTGGGTCCTGGCGCATATACTTATTGTATTCTTTCATAGATTCGTAACAGTAAGATCTGGTTGAATTATATGCATCTATGACAATAACATGTAAATACATTTTATTTAAATCTTTCATTTATAGTTGATACAAGATTAAAATATGTAACAATTTTCAAACATTTTATTTATAATTTACAATATTAAGTTGGTGTATTGGGCTGCTACACAGGATAAAAATAAACCGATATGCAGCGAACGAAAAGAACTTGTAACATACAATCATTATAAAAAGACAGTCCATGTGTCACATGAAAAAAAACATTGGCTATAAAATATTACTTGAGTTCTAGACTCTAGTTGTGAAGAATTGATTCGCCCTTTGGGCAACCAAATATTTGTGTGTAAAACAAGCAGTACGTTGTACGTGAAGTACTTAACTCGTCTCACGGGCACCCGTTTTCACGTGCGTGTACCAGGCGGTCCATACTTTCGGTGAGGTTCCGGTTTTCAATATTCAAAGGGTTCCGGTTCCAAAACCGGTTCCAGTCCCTGGACTCCGTTCATCGCGACAAAGTTGCATGTCTGCTCGTTCCAAGGGCACCCGTCTTCCTGTGCGTATATCAGGCAGTCCATGTGACCGTTCAATGCGGCGTTGCTGCAAGTATCTTTATTCACAGGCACTTTTCTCGGGCGTTTCCTAGACATACCAGATGCCTCGTACACTCAGCCTGGTTGCACGCCGTACCGTTCCAAGGGACGCCAATCTCGTGAACGACTTTCAGGCAATTAATGTGCCCGTGCAACGCTGCTTCCTTGCATATGTTTAGAAACCTCTTGTCTTCGATGGTCAACTGCAACCTAATGAACATGGTCTGCCTTCCGTTGCCCTCGCTTCGGTTTTTGTCGATTTTTAATATTTCAAGCAGTGACTCGCAACAATGTCGCAAATCGACGTCCGGTGCCTCCAAAGAGTCGAACCTGTCACGCTCGATATCGGTGCAAGCGTAGTACGCCGTTTGCAACAAACTAGGCACTATGTACGTTCTCTCGTTTTCCATCGTAGCCTGCTGTCCGCCCCACGATTTATGATAGTATGGTTGCCCATCGACCCATTAGAAAAGTGTTATCTCACGGCACACGGTTTGAATCGAAAAGTCACGTGATCTACGGGGACCCCCGCATACAGCGCTCATATTGGTTCAAATTAAAACTAATAAAAATTATTACGTTATATCTATATACAATAAAAATATATATAATGATCATATTATATTATAAATTATAAAATAGTCCGCTAGAAGTGCTAGTGCCGGGGGTCCGATTTAAATCCAATGCCGTCTTATCATAGCTCGTTGGGCAACCATACTATCTTAAATCGTGGTCCGCCCCAAATGTATAGTTGAGAGCTTACACGCGTATAGTAAACGAAAATCGAAATAGTCACTCAAAATATATATTGATAATTAACGATGAAACGCCCGTGTTGACTATAACAATAAATATTAACAACTCAAGAGAAATAATAATGTTCAATGATAAAAATGTTATTGACAATCGACGTGTGATCGTCAACACGATTTACGCTAAAACAGTAGGTTTAACCAGTAAATCGTTAAGAACATAAGATGGCGAATAAATAACAGTTTAAAAAATTAAGCTAACCGTTCTACAGCAACTGCAGTAGTACAGCCTACAAACAATACTATACAACCGTCAACCATCATCATGATTCATGACAAAATATTCTTTGTCATGACGATGACGTATACAACACAACACTACTACAATTGTAGTAACCAAGGTAATGTAGTTATTCGCGCCAAGCAATTAACGCTTATTGCGGGACGCAAATCTGCGCTACGGCGACATCGTCCTTCCTCTTCCGTCCGCTCATCCTCTCTCCTTCATGCCGTTATTAAATGTAAAAACGATTATTATAATTGTATTATTGTTATATTTTTTGATATTTATATATTCTCTTTGTGTTTGTCTTATACATTATCTGGCGGCCTTTTGCCTCAGATAGTACTATAATATTATCAATAGTAGATTAGTACTTTTTTTTGTTTACATTCTGCGGCCAACGACCTTATTATTATTATTATATTTTTATTATTATTCGTGTTGTTTTTTGGTCCGCTATTGCAGCGTCCATACGTTTATATATTTTATGATCCGCTCATATAGCGATCTATAATATTGTTATTATAAATATTATACTTTGTGATCTGCTAATACAGCGATCCGTGATTTTTATGTGTGGTCCGCTATTACAGCGAGTACCACAAATATTCATTTCTTTATTGTATATTTTATAGTGCACACGGTTGCAAAATCATTATTTTTATTATTATCTTGTGTGGTGCTATAAAATATCTGAGCTGCTAAAATAAAGATACGCTCTCCAACAAAATCGTAAGTCTTTACTTTTCTTATTAATCTCGTCGTCATCCTTGGGAGTGCGTTGTTGTCAACGTCGGTGCCGTCAGATTCCACGCGTAAGTCCGCCAGCAACGTAGGTACATACGTTGTGTGAGAGGCCGCCCTAGGTCGTCAGGTCGACTTCATGTTGCTACTGCGACCACATCGGTGCCATTAG
>NC_042496.1:16162735-16164976 GCF_005508785.2 Acyrthosiphon pisum | reverse complement strand
AAAAAAATAAATATTACGGTGTTTAAAATTAAAACAAATATCGTAGTTTTTACAGTTATAAGAGCGGCGAGATATCTGCACGCTCTACACAATTACAAAATATACGTTTTTCCACAAGGATCTTCTCTGGCAGTTACATTATTTCTCTTAGCTATTAATGATATCGTTGAAACAATACAAGTACCTGTAAAATCCAACCTCTATGCAGGCGATTTCAACATACTATGCAGAAGCAATAACCTAAATACAGTGCAAGAGTTTCTCCAAAAAAGCGCGAACAATTTATCAGATTGGTAAAAAAAAACAGGCTTCTCATTCTCTAACCTCAAATCACAAAGCATCATCTTCACAAAACGAAGGAAAATAAAACCCCTCAAAATAACACTAGACAACCTCGTTATACCCAACCAAGATAAAATAAAAATACTAGGAATTACATTCGACTCCAAACTAAATTGGTTACCTCACTTTAAAAATATCCGTGATTCACTATCTCAAAAACTCAATATAATTAAAATAATTTCCCATACAACTTAGGGTGGGGACAGCTCTACCCTTTTAATGATCTATATAGCTTTAATCAGATCAAAAAAAGACTATGGCTCAATATTATTCATCAATGCTAACACCTCCCACTTAAATATGATCCAAACCAAACTCAATACTGCCATAAGATTATCAATCGGGGGATTTAAATCCAGCCCAATTGAGAGCATTAGAAACATCGCCAACGAAATTTTACCCAACCTCAGAAGGAAAAAACTACTTCTATTGCATTGTGCCAGAACTAAAAGAAATACAAACAACCCAGCAATCAAAATAATAAACACATATATACAAGAAGCTGAAAAAGAAAATATAAAAATAAACAACATTCTAGATAGAAAACCCTATAACTTTCCCCCATGGAACACGACATTCAACATCAACCTCACACTAACTAATTTCAAAAAAGAAAACACAATTCCCTCCATATATAAAAACATGCTTCAAAATATACTGCAAGAGCATCCAAACAGTGTTCAAATTTATACTGATGCCTCCAAAACCAACAACGGAGTCGGGGTTGCAATGATAAAATAACCAAAAAAATAACCAAAAAATAACATATAAACTTCCTCCCCAAGCCTCAATATTTACAGCAGAAGCGATTGCAATATACAAAGCAGCCAAATATTTCCACTCAGAATGCGTAAGCCCTGAAACCAAATGCATAATACTTAGCGACTCACTAAGCAATCTAATAGCAATCACAAATACAATAGTAACCCGCCCGATACCATAAAGCTCATCCAAGAAGAAACCTTCCAGGCCGGCAAAAAAGGGAAACAAATCCTATTTGTATGGATCCCTGGACATAGTGGTATACCGGGAAACGAAATAGCCGATAAAGAAGCTCAAAACGCAATCGACTCAACATCAACCACAAATATAAATTCCATCACATTCGACGACGCGAAAATCGTAATCAACACTCACATAAACAATAAATGCCACTCCCACTGGTGACAACTTAACACTAAACTCAATCAAATTAAAAATAACACCAACCTATGGAAAAATTCCGGACTTAGTAGAAAAGATGAAACCACAATCAACAGACTTCGAATAGGACACACACATCTAACGCACAGCTACTTGATGAGCAACGACGAACCTCCATTATGCGACACATGCAGAGTCCCCCTAATGGTAAAACATATCATCACCGAATGCTATAAATACAACCAGTACCGCGATCAATTCCACATCTCCGAACAAATCTGTCAAGCACTTGGACCAAACCCACAGGACACTAACAACTTAATTGTATTCCTTAAAAAATCAGAATTGTATAACTTAATTTAAAAAAAAAATTATGAAATATAATATTGTAAATACTTCTTAACTTAACTCCTTGTACTAATGACCTAGATGTCGATGTATTTAAGATCAATAAAAAAAAAAAAAATATACGTTTCGTTTGCAGTGCGCAGTATCAGTAAATTAATTATTTTTCAACTCGTTGTGATCTTTATATACTGCGAGAGTTCAAACAATAGTGCGCTTACAACGCATTATTATGAGATAATACACGCGAATAACAATTATTGTTGGTTTTTATTTGTTTTCCAGATTGTACCATCATGAAGTACATGAACGTGTTCCGGATTGTTGCGCTTATTAGCACTCTATGCATAAACGGGAACTTGGCATTCACATCCGGCGACGATAAGTTCATAAAAAAATACGCCATGATGA
>NC_042496.1:16152179-16162685 GCF_005508785.2 Acyrthosiphon pisum | reverse complement strand
CAAACATGATTAGGATTACTATAAATTATAATTATTCAACCATATTCTTATGTTATGTGAACAATATATTAAGACACATTTTAGCTATCCCAACAATATATTTTAGTAACTCCAAATATGTTATTAGTTGCAGTTACATATTATAGTTATGTCAATTCATCCATAGTTTTTTGGTTGTATTGACAATATGTTATTGAAATAACATTACGAAAACGATTACAATAATAGAATAAATTTAACCATTTATTTTTTCTATTTATAGGTGATACATTAATGATTAATACATAATATATTACTTGTACTTATGTATTTAGTTGAGGAAAATGAATAGATAGGTAGGTATATAATATATAAAGGTATTAGTTACCAAACAAAATAAATATTCATAATTTTAGTTTATTGTTTTTAAAATATAATATACAACATAACATTTAATATTAACAATAAAATAAAGCATAGTTTTTATAAACTACATGAAATATATGAACAGTTATTTGATTTTCATATTTGTACATCAACCATTTTATATGGTTAAATTTGAGTTACTATATTATATAGTTGAAATTACAATAAAATAAGTTGGCGCAACTATAACTTTTTAACAAATTTATATTAGTACTCTCAACTAAACAGATTGTTTGGTATAACTAAATAAAACGTTACGCCAACTGAAAATTATCCAACTATTTACTATAACCAAATTTTTTTTTTCCGTGTGGGCACAGTGGTATACCGGGAACGAAATAGCCGATAAAGAAGCTCAAAACGCAATCGACTCAACATCAACCACAAATATAAATTCCATCACATTCGACGACGCGAAAATCGTAATCAACACTCACATAAACAATAAATGCCACTCCCACTGGCGACAACTTGACACTAAACTCAATCAAATTAAAAATAACACCAACCTATGGAAAAATTCCGGACTTAGTAGAAAAGATGAAACCACAATCAACAGACTTCGAATAGGACACACACATCTAACGCACAGCTACTTGATGAGCAACGACGAACCTCCATTATGCGACACATGCAGAGTCCCCCTAATGGTAAAACATATCATCACCGAATGCTATAAATACAACCAGTACCGCGATCAATTCCACATCTCCGAACAAATCTGTCAAGCACTTGGACCAAACCTACAGGGCACTAACAACTTAATTTTATTCCTTAAAAAATCAGAATTGTATAACTTAATTTAAAAAAAAAAATTATGAAATATAATATTGTAAATACCTCTTAACGTAACATCTTGTACTAATGACCTAGATGTCGATGTATTTAAGATCAATAAAAAAAAAAAACTTTTGATTTAAATTTTTTTTAAAAAAACAAAAAAATTTAAATTTACTTATGCCTATAGGGCTAGGTATGAATAAACCAAAAATAATTAAAATATTTTTTAAATTGCATGTGCCTATATAAAGAAATCTGGCTTTGTGACAAATCTCTGTTTTCCATTAGTTTTTTTGGGAAAGTTTTCTCGATGGTTTAGTTAAGTTCTGAAAATTTTCAATTTTGACTTTTCGAATGCATCAGCTAAATACACTTTCCCGCCCAAAAAATACTGAAGTAAAAAATCTAAACATTATTTCAACTACTTATCGTGTACACAGACACAAAAAACACATCATTGTAAATTTAATACATTTATCTCTTGACTCATAATGTGAAATGCAAAACCAAATTGGCAGTATCTATAGACCAATATAAAATAAAAAAATAATTTTTGATATATTATATCCATAAACATAATTATATTTATTTTTGAAAAAAGTATAATATGTCTTAAGAATAAATGACAAAATATTAAATACATTTGAGTAACAACCAACAAGATATAAACAATTTTTATTAATTTATTATTTCAATTTTTATTTTTCGGATTATAAGATCACTACAATATATTAAAATAATTTTTAGAATTTATCAAATAATATTATTTTTCAATTTCAGAATTTTAAAACTTTTATTTTTTATTTTTACACCTATACACTAAGAGACTCCTATTAATTGTCTATTACATAAATATAAGAGTTTCGCTTTGTAGACAGTAAAATAAAATTAGAAAAAGTTGAAAATATTTTTTTAAATGTTGTGCCTGTCAATGTGAGGTAACAAGGCTAGATATTGTATTAACTTAAGTTATTATGGTATTTGGGCTTTAATATATTTTCGGGTAAATTCAAAATACTGATTATGAAATATACTGAGGTACACTAAAACCGAGAAACACTAATATAATATCTAACTTGTTTCTTAATTTTTGCCTGAGCGATGGTGGGTTTTACAGCTAAAATATATCGCACTGTTTATGGGCCTGTTCTTTTACAACGTATTTATTTTATCATTAGGTACATAATATTTTCTATATTCGTTTACTCAATTGCTTATATGAACACACATTATGCCATCGTGTTTTGTTTACTGAATAACCTTATAAATACCAAAGCAAGAAAATATTTTATATCATTCGTATATTCAACACGTTGACAATTATTCATTAATTGTACCTACCTTCAAACATTGTTAAAAGCATTAATATGTCAACTATATTTGTAATGTTGAGTGTTATAGGTTTTATAACATGCGTTAATGGTGGTGAGTACTTTATACATATTTTTTACTTTACATGATACAACACAGATTAATATTAATGAAGAATCATAGGTATAAATTACAAAATTGTACTTATAATTCATAAACTGTTATACTAAAGAAATAATATTATTTAAGAGAAGCACATTTCGAATAAAATTAAATCGCTAAACAACGATAATTCTGAATCTATAAGCACGAACAATATTATGATGTTGGTTTTTATATTTTATTGATTAAAATTTATAGCTAACTGTAGAGTTATTTTTTTTTTATTGAGTTATTATGCCTGGCAACAATGGGCATTAGCTGTTTTTGTTGTTTTGTTAGGAGGAACAGTAGGAACGGTTGGTTGAAAAACGTGTATTTTTTAACAGAATTTCAAATCGGCACCCGTAGGTTTCTGCCATGCCCGGTCAGGGGATGGTGGCCTCACTCTCTAGGCAGTTGCATGCCCAGAGCCCTGCAGAGAAAGAAACCGACGCCGTAGTCCACTCGGCTACACCGTCTCCCTAGAATTCATTTATACCATCATAAAGTTGTTATTTAGGTACAATGGACTTTTTAGAAATTAAATTATACATCTATGATTACTTTTAATAAAATATTTAGAATTACCTATGTTAATATCATAATAAATTCATAATTCAATCTAAAAAATATAGTCACCAATTTTAATCATATTATAAAATTATTTATATTTTATAATTTTAAAGATGATATAACAACATGAGAATTTTATATTTTTAACCAAATTTGTATAACCAAATTAATTGCTACCTTATCAATTTTGAAATATAAAATATTTTTACTAGCCTTAATCATTATTTTAGTATAAGTATCAGTATAAGTTATTTTTTTTTTTATTGGATAACCAGTGGCAACATAGGCCATTGTGTGTGGGGTGGGAACTGCGGGATTTAGGTTGGATAGATTTGTACACGTGTGTGTTGTGTTTTGGCAGAATCAAGGTGTATTGATACACCTTGGGCAGAATTTCGAATGGGGCACCCGTAGGTTTCTGCTATGCCCGGATGGGGGATGGCAGCACTTGTTCTCCGAACACCGTGACTTGCCCGAAGAAAAATGCCGCTGACACCTTAGTCCGCTCGGCCACTCCGTCCCCTAGTATAATTTATTATATTTTACTTTATAACATACTTCGATAATGACTCATCCACATTCGTTTCCTTGTCTTAGGTTAAATAAATTACAAACATGGGTACCTACGACGGGAAATTTAAGTTCAGGAAAACTAATTATCAATTGTTAACTCTAATTTAATTAGTATAATATCAAGCTTTGAAGTCAGAATTTATTTTTTAATTTAAAGACCTATTTTTTTTTTTTTTGAGACATGAAGAAACATTCATTTTTTTGTTACAAAATTCACAATGGTAGGAATATTTTTTAATTATGATCAAAAAGTATAACCATTGTCAAAACAATAAAAATACTTTTTTCCCATCCATTATACAAGGTAGACAACATACAAATTGTAAAACTATTAACTTATTAGTAATAAATAATTTAAGTTTCTGACAAAATTAAAATAATTTTAACAAGTCGTAAAATATCTAAACACATTTTTGAAATGATAATCAGTAATTGAATATTTTCAGCTAATAAAACAATATTATCACTGGTTAGATAAAATAGTATTTAATCTGTGATATCACAGCGCAAGACCTGGTAGGTAAATGGGCACAACAGTACCATTGCATATTATGTAGTTATAAAGAATTGATGAACATAATAATATTATAATGATCATGTAATCACTAATTAATAAATGCGTAACTAAAAAAATTATAATTAATCAAAATCTATATGTACTGCAGGGTACACACGATTTTTTTTTATCCTGGCATGATTTTGTTGGAGGCACAGTCTGCCGGGGGGCCAGGCCCACCCGGCCGCTCCCGTAAATACGCCATAACATGCCGTAACACGCCAGTAACAATGTTGTTGCTTATCAATACTATACAACATAAATATTGACCTCTTAGATAACGACGGCAGCCAATTTATTGGCGACAATAATAATATCGAAGTCGGCTATCTAGTATTTTTATATATCTATGGGTTGTTCACCTCAACTGGCTCCGGGTACCACGACTAAACTGCGAGGCGGGCTGCTACAGTCTACCCAGTCACGACAACATATATCAACGTGATATATAACGAGGCCTGAACACCAGACCGAATGTCCTCACGGTCGCCGGCCAATGAAACTTTTGTGCCCATCGCCAAAAATCACCAATAATAACTCATTATAAAAACGCACGTTTCTATGTTCCTATCTATCTATACTATGGATGAATAGAAATAACTGTGTAAATTAAATTAGTGTTCCTATTCACCCCATACAAGGTGAATACTGAATAAGAACATAACTTTTGAAAATTATTAAAAATAACTATGGAACTTAAAGTAATTTTTTTTTATCACAAAATTGCCCATTGTTCACACTTTCTAAAACAACGTTCAGAAAAGAAAAATCTTAAAAACTGACGGTTTCATTACAGAAAAACCTCAAAAACCGTTCCTATTCACCCCATTTTATGATACTATTGAGGAAAATTTAATAATTTGTTAGTATAAGTTGGACCGATGATTGTAGGTAACAACAAGAATGCGACTTCCGACATGCCTGTTACGGACAGATATACTATGGATGAATGTAAGGGTAAGTATTATTATATTTTACTTTACAACATACATATACATTATACATTGAGTACCTACCACTTTATTCATAATTTGATCACTATTCTACTGTATAGTTATTATTATTTATTAATATAAAAGTAATTTTGATAAGTATTATTACCTAATTGGTAGTTAAATAATTTGGAATTGGTTTATCAATTATTAGCAGTGTTCGGATTAGATAGGTATTTTTTTATCTGGATAAAGATAAAGATAATGCAACTCAAATGTATCTAGATAGAGATAAAAGATAACTTAGCTCATATTTATCTAGATAAAGATTCTTTTTTATCTAGATAAAAAAAGATACAATTATTTTTTAAATGGTTATACATTTTGGTAGGTATATTTTATAGTTGGGCACTAGGAACATAATAATAATTATAATGATATAAATAAATATAATTACATTATTTATAAACCATAAACTTTGTTTGAAAATCTGTATAAATATTTAAAAATTTAGTACAATTTCATGATTTTTATCAATAAAAAATGTATCTAGATGAATTTATTTAGATTAGTAAAAAAATTATCTAAGATGAACGTTTAGATACCTCGTAACTATTTATCTAGATAAGATAAAAGATGAACAAATAATTATCTAGATAAGTCCGAACACTGATTATTAGCCATTAAATTGAGTACTAAATACTTAACGTCAATGATGAAAGACGATATAGAAGCCGGTATCTATGGTGATCGTATATTTTAGTTAAAAATTAAAAACCAAAGAACCTACTTATTTAAAAAAAAATATTTAATGATTAAGGGGGGGGGGGGTAATGTTTTGATCGGTGATCCAATGGAGAAACGTCCAGTGCCTCTAAAATCCTTTTGTGTAAAGTACAGAGGGAGGGAACTCCTAATACTCCTAATTGTTGTATTCTGTGCTAATACCGTATATTATACTTTTATTCAATTAGTAAGTATAACAATGGTGAAACAATGAATAGGTGTCCCCGAACCACTATGAAAACTAAGAAAGTAAAATTAGTCAAAAATGGGTTTGCGTAAAAATTCCTGATTTTTTATTATTTTTCTTTGATTTAATCAAAATATTCAGATAACAATTATATTGGGAGTTTTTAATTTTTAATTCCCAAAAGTATCAACTACATGGTACTTACCAGAAAAAATATTTTAATTTAAAATCAAATCTATTTCTACTACAATTAATCATCTGCACGTTCGTAAAAAAATATTGTAAAATCAATACATTCTTTGCTCTATTTAGAATTAAAAATATGGCTTATGGAGTCAATTAGATAAAACACCTAATCATTATGATGTGCACAATTTTATCACGCTAAGTGGATCTCACATTCTCACTGTATATTAATTTTTAGATTCTGAGCAGAGCGAGGAAGCTATTGTTTTTACAATGGTGTTTATTTTTTTTTTTTTTTTTTTATCCTGTATACAAAATTTCTACCAGAAAGAGTGCTTTGATTTCAATATATAGTACCTTATCTTTTAGAAAATTGGATCAAGATGGTACTTTAAAGAGGTCATTTTTCGATTATCTCAATAGTTATATAATGCCACGGGAAAAACCACCGGAAAATTATGAAAAAAACGCTAAAAATGGGATTTTAATTTCTAACACTTTGTTTATCACCATAGAAACGAATAAAAAATTATAATATTTTAATATTAATTTAACTTACATGATAAAATAAATAATAACAAAATATAAAATATCCAGACTGACAAACCGTCTCCGCTCAGAATTGTTTTTCTTATACAATGATATTATATCATTGAATTCAAGTCCAATACAATCCATTATACAATGACCCACTTGTAATCTACTATATAGCAGAGCAACACCCATACTTACCTGCTTTTTAATTTTAATATTAATATTTACTTATAAAAGCATAAAAGCAAAAAGTTTAATTACTGTTTTAACTTGATGGATTATTTTTAATCCATTTATTTCAACTGTCAATTAAGCTAGTTAAGTTCGCAAGTTGATTTGAAAATTAACTAACAAGTAAATGCCCAACCTTTGATTTATTTTTATAAAGCTGAAAACGTCTTAAAAAAGTATGGTTTCAAGTCGATTCCTGAATCCAATAATTTGTTTAGTTTGTATTACAATTTAATAATAAATCGATAACTAACTATTATTGATAGATAGTTTGGACTTATCGCTTTCAATTTTAACACCTTTATTTTAATTGTGCTATAGTAAAGATGTCAACAATTTAAATATAATGCATTACAATTATAAAATACATTTATTGTTAAAATAAAATGTTGTAAATAAATTATTATTTTTGACTAAATACCAACATATTAAATAATAACTGTATGTCTTTATTGTAGGCAGGGCTTAAAACCGGTAACCGGCTTGTAACGAAAGCCGGTAAAAAACCGTAAATTTGAGAACCGAAAACCGATAACCGCTTTTAGTTTTGGAATGCTGGGAGCGGTTATTGGTTATCGGTAATCAAGGTAAATATCTAAATGTTAACATCAAAGCGGTTACCTTATATTTTCAATCCCGGTTTTATACCCTAACCCTATTCCCGACCAAAAAAATTAATGGTTTTTTCGTGGAACTTGGATTACCTATGTCATGAATCATGATTACATTATAGTTGAATTTAATTTTCCAGCTATTTTTAAATTTTTTTCCCCAATTAATTGACGTCGAGTATTGCTTATTTGTTGTGAATATCATAATATATTTAGGTATAAGCGTATAGCTATATATTATAATACCGTCATAAACCTCGTTGTCCTCGTGCGCTGATTACTATTAAGAAATAGTTGATGGAATAGGGGCTCAGTCCATTTAGTATTTACAACTATTTAGTACTATTTAGTATTTAAAATATTTTTTTTATTGATCTTTGTTTCTTAGAAATATACACATTTATATACATTGCCACAACTTACTATAGATAGGGGACCTATAGTTCAGTTTTGACCGTCGTTACGAACACACGTCTTTTCGTTATCGTTGTTATCCGATAAAGT
Source organism: Acyrthosiphon pisum (assembly GCF_005508785.2). NCBI lineage: Eukaryota > Metazoa > Arthropoda > Insecta > Hemiptera > Aphididae > Acyrthosiphon > Acyrthosiphon pisum. The sequence goes on along the minus strand of NC_042496.1, from coordinate 16,154,375 downwards.
TTCGATTGTGTGCGCGTCGCTTATTGTATATTTATAATGCCGTGCGGTACATGTAAATCTAATGTTTCGCCGACTAAGAAAATAACCTGCTCTAGTTGCAATAAATACTTCCATAAACATTGTTCATCAAACTTTATTGATGATAATATTGACCTACATAAATGGACTTGTAGTGTTTGTGATCAAAATCTAATCATAAAGAAAAATGTTACTACTAGGAAAGTTGACTCTAGCAAATCTATTAATAATAATATTCCCGAAGATTCTAATCTAAAGTTAATTCGTGAAGATATTTCAGCTTTGATGAAGAAATTCGAAAGTGTTTCAAAAAGTAATACTGAAATAGAAAAATCTATTCATTTTTGCTCTGAAAAATTAGACGATTATGCGGAAAAAATGGATCTGTTATTCTCTAAAACTAAATTACTTGAAGATAAGGTCAGTGAATTAGATTTAAAATTTGCTTATTTACAAAAAGAAATAAATGTACTTAAAATTAACAAGAGTAAATCGGAGCAAGAATTATTAGCCAACAATATAACAATTAGTGGTATTCCTTATACTAAAAATGAAAACATAGATGAAATTATTAAAGTCACTGCTGAATGCTGATATAATCAAAGTAAATTTACATAAGAATGATATAGTTTCAAATTATCGTATAAAAAAAGTTGATAAATCTGGTGGTAAAATAATAGTAAAATTTAATAGCAAAACAATAAAAGAATCATTTCTAAATGGAGTCAAATCACTTGCTATTTCTAAACAGCCATTAAAATCTAATCAAATACACAACTCTTTTCCTGACAAAATTGTCTATGTCAATCATGAACTTTCACCCATGTTTCGAAAAATATTTTGGTTAACAAAGCAACTGTCGAAAGAATACAATTGGAAATATGTTTGGGCAAATTCGAACGGAGTGTATTTAAGGAAGACTGATGGAGATGTTCCGATTAAAATACAATCTATTAAAGACATATCTGGATATGATGTGGAAAACAAGTTGGCTCACTTGAAACTTCACGACTTGGAATCCTCAGGATAAACGTTGTCATTTTTTTAATAATTAATAAGATACTATTTGTAAGTAATTGTCTGTTCGTATTTATTTTCTCTTATTCTATATGAATATTGATAACTTAGTATTAAATGAAATTAACCGTTTAAATAATGTGAAAACAAAATATATTGATGACTTAGTGTCTTTCTCTGTAGATAAAAATAAATATAACATTAGTATTTTTTCAATGAATATTCGTAGTATAAACTGTAACTTTGATGAACTAGTCCTAATGCTAAGTAGTATGGACAATAGTTTTTATATTCTAATATTAAGTGAAACATGGTTATTAGTCGATTTTAATTTTGTACTAAATGGTTATTATAACATTAATTCGCTTGGTCATACAAATAAAAGCGATGGTGTAACTATTTTTGTAAAAAATAATTTTTACTTAAAGAGCATCAGTGCATCACCCGTGGTTTTATTACTGAATGTAATTCTATTGAATTAGTATTTGATCATAATGGGAAAACTTTGTCGATAATAGGAATTTATAGGTCGCCAAATAGTAATAAAGATAATTTCGTTATCGGACTAAATGATTACCTTCAACGACTAAACGATTCTAATGTTTATTACATTATAGCGGGTGATATAAATATAAATATTATCGACCCTGATATTTCTTTCGATTATCTATGGCAACACATAATTTTATTTCTTGTATTAATGAGTGCACTCGTATTACTAATCATTCCAGTTCTTGTTTAGATCATATTTTTACCAAAAACATTAATAGTGTTAATATTCAAGCATTTATACCAAAATGTAAAATCACTGATCATTTTGGTACAATAGTTCTCATTGAAAACTCTGTTAATAATTTCAATGACTGTCATACTTCACAAAATAAAACAAGAACTAAAATCAATATAAAACTTCTTAATTTATTAATAAGTTCACAAAACTGGAATGATATTATTGACAGAAATAATATCGATAAATCTTTTCAAGATTTCTTAAATAAAATTGAAGAAATGATTAATATGTCTTCTTTTAATCACGTATTTAAGATGTCAAATAAATATAAAAGAATTAAAGATTGGATTACTAAGGGACTAATTATTTCCACAAATCATAAACATAAATTATCCAAACAATTATTTAGACGCCCATTTGATTCTAATTTA
>NC_042496.1:16142516-16152129 GCF_005508785.2 Acyrthosiphon pisum | reverse complement strand
GATATTATGATATGAATTAATTTGGAATTTATTATAGGTACCGTATTATAGGTCAATTTTTTTTTAATACCATAGATAAGAATATATATGTCTAATACATAGACTGATATACCGTCTCCGCTCAGAATCGTTTTTCTTATACAGTGATATTATATCATTGAATTCAAATTTAATACTGTCCATTATACAGTGACCCACTTGTAACCTACTGTACAGCAGAGCGAAATCCACTTACCCACCTTTTTTGTTTTTATATATAATATCTTTATGAATACCCAGTAATATGGTTTAAATAATAAAAATCATAAATATTATCGAACACAGGAAATAGCCAATAGCTTTTCTACCTATATATGGGTACTGAATTAATAGAATTATGAAGTAAGTAAAATCACTGATCATTTTGGTACAATAGTTCTCATTGAAAACTCTGTTAATAATTTCAATGACTGTCATACTTCACAAAATAAAACAAGAACTAAAATCAATATAAAACTTCTTAATTTATTAATAAGACCACAAAACTGGAATGATATTATTGACAGAAATAATATTGATAAATCTTTTCAAGATTTCTTAAATAAAATTGAAGAAATGATTAATATGTCTTCTTTTAATCACGTATTTAAGATGTCAAATAAATATAAAAGAATTAAAGATTGGATTACTAAGGGACTAATTATTTCCACAAATCATAAACATAAATTATCCAAACAATTATTTAGACGCCCATTTGATTCTAATTTAAAACAAAAATATAATAATTATGTTAATATTCTAAATACTTTAATTAGAAATAGGAAAAAAATATATTATCAAGATCTTTTATCTAATCTCCAAAATAATCCTAAAAAAATGTGGGAAACGATAAATAATATAGCAGGTAGAACAAAAACATATAATGTGGAAATAAATAGTATTAGGCTAAATAACAATTCGATCGCTAATGGAAATATCAATATTGCAAATGAATTTAATACGTTTTTTGCCAACGTGGGAAAAAACATCGAACATAATATAATAAAAAACGGCTATGAGCATGAGGACTGGGCAGATTTAAATCAAAATTGCCATATTAATAATTCTATGTTTTTGACTCCTATAACTCAAGCAGAAATCATAAATGACATTCTTAAAATTAAAAATTACTCTTCTTATTATGAAAATGGTATCTCTAATTACATTCTTAAGTCAACAATACATAATATTTCTTTCCCATTAATGTTATTATTTAATTTGTCCCTGGATAACGGAAAATATCCGTCATGTCTTAAAAAATGTATAGTTATCCCCCTGTTTAAGTCTGGTGACAAACTAGATTGTAGCAACTACAGGCCTATCTCTTTATCCTTAAGTATATCTAAGATTTTTGAAAAATGCATCAAAACTAGAACTATGAATTTCCTTAATACCAATTCTTTTTTCTCTATGAATCAATTTGGTTTTATTCCAGGTAGATCTATTAACGATGCGCATTTTTTTGTAAATAAATTCATTCACGAGAATCTTGATATTGGTAATAAAGTTATGGGCATTTTTCTTGACATTAAAAAAGCGTTTGACAGTATTAACCATGAGTTACTACTAAAAAAATTAAATTATGCAGGTATACGCGGAAAAGAAAATGATTTTATTAGATCTTACCTCACTGATAGGATACAAATAGTCAAAATTAATGATTCATATAGTTCACCTTTAAAAATAAATCATGGTGTTCCTCAAGGAACCGTTTTGGGACCTATCTTTTTTATTATATATGTTAATGGTTTGCTTAATATTAATATAGATTCAAAAACAATTTGTTTTGCAGATGATACTATCATTCTTATTCAAGAAAAAAATATTGAAAAATTATACAATAAAGCTAATAATATATTTAAAATAGTAAAATCATGGTTCAACAATAATTTTCTAGATCTAAATTTAAATAAGACTAAACATATTATTTTTAATATTCAGAATGTTAATCAAGACATTCAATGGAATTTAAACATACAAAATACCTCCATCCCAAATAGTAACTTGGATAATTGTACATTCATTAATATCGATAGAGTCTATTCTATCAAATATTTAGGAATATATATCGATTCTCAATTAAAATGGAACATACATATAATTTATTAAATTATATTACAAACATAATTCGTAAATTCTTTTATGTTTTTAGAGATCTTAGGTACATACTTGATAAATATCAACTTAGAATTATTTATATTTCCCTAGTTCAATCAATTATTGCATTTGGTATCGAGATATGGGGTGGTGCTTATGAAACTCACAATGATAAAATTAAAATCGACTATGAATAAGATTATTAAATTTATTTTAAAACTTCCTATACATACTTGTACTACATTTATTTATAATGAACTAAATGTCTTAGACATCGATAAACTTCTTATAAAATGTACCTTGCTATTAAGTTTTAAAACATAAAATGTACCTACCTCCTTGTAATCATGATTATAATACGAGATTTAGGAAAAATATAAATGTAACTATTCCAAAATGTAACAAACAATTTGGATATAAAAGTTGCCTAAATCGAGCACTTTCACTATATAATAGAATGTCAATTAATGTTAATAATTTCAGTAATTATAAGCATTTTAAATCTTATATAATGAGTCAAATAAGTTTTCTATAAGGATTTAATTCGATTACTAAATTTACGTTTTGTTTTGTTTTTTTTATTTTTATTTTTTTTATTTTTTCTCCTATTAATAATAATTTAATATTAGAACTGATCGGTGTAAACTTTAGATATTAAGATATTATGAACTCACCACCTTCAACACAAGCAATTGCTTAAAGAAGGTGTCAAACAAATGTATATCGCTTTATTGTACTTATTCACTGTTTGTTTGTAAATAAATAATAATAATAATAACCTTCCAAGTTTAATTTTAAGCAATTTGTTAAAAAAATTTTAGGTTTTTATCACATTATACTTTATTTTGCATACATTTATAAATAGATTAGTATTAAATTACAAATCCTAGAGCCCAAACCCTCCTGGTTCTGCATTTGTTATTTGTAGTGTTTGCTCCAATGGTCAGTCCGAAGGCTAGCGTAGAATGCTCGATCTGCAGACCCAGATTTTGGGGTACTGTAATATATACAATATAACCAAAAAGTTCTGTGTCAGTGTATCACTCTTAGTGTCGTCTTGGAAAGTTATTATAGGTATTTAATTTTGGTTTTTTACAGTATAAATAAGAAATTTATAAAAATAAAATTTCTTTATGCAATTAATTTTTTTAATTTATTAAGATCGCCGTTATTTTGATCAGATGTTTTAAACTTTAAAACAATTTGAAAAAATAAATATTTAAATTGAGGAAAATCGACCAAATTAAAGAATATTAAGTTTTTGATTTTGTAATAATAATAGTTATGTTATAAACCCACGAATGGCCTAAATAAACTGTTTTAAAAATATGAGTAAAAAATTTAAAAAAACGATTAACGGTTATCATAGTGTTTGAAATATCTTTAAAGAAACGGTTACCGGTTACCAAAATATCAAAATTAAACGATAACTGGTTACCGGTTTTCAAAAATTTTCGGATTACCGACTTTATTAATAACGGTTTTAAGCCCTGATTGTAGGTATAATATATTTATATGTATCTATTGCTAATTTAACATTTACCCTAATTTAATTTGAGAATTATATACACATTAAAATATAAAATAGATAACATATTTATAGCATTTATCTATAACAGTTGATAATTTTAAAAATACTGTAAATATTCGTTGTTTTTTTGAAATATAAAATTATCATTACAGAGGTAATGTCGAATGCCAAACTTGGAGAACTCATGCGTGAGTATTTAGATCATTGAATAGAAAAATTATTTTTAATAATATGTGAGGGCAATTGTTAACTCTTCCGATTTCAATAACTTGTAAATTTCTCTGGTCTAATCCATTACTACCCAATGGGCAGATATAAACTCCCCCGGGTCTATTTAAATAATAACCGAAGGGTAGGTACACGTAAACTCTGCTGAGTCTGTAATAACTAATAAGTAATAACATTGCTATCGTCGGCCTAAGTCGCAAAGCGCGTATTTTTAAAATTACAAATTTATCAGGAGAAGAAAAAACATTTCGTCTGCCTAATTTCATAATTCGCTAAGGGTTCGCCAAGGGCGTATTTCCATCTTTTATTACAAAGATAATATGGAGATACAACTTTTTGTAGGTCTTAAAACCATTACATCGGAGATACGATGATTTCTAATATTATCAATTTCAAGGAGGATAAAATAAAACAATTTCAGTTACGATTTTATCATACGATGCGTTTTTTTTTCTTAATTGTAATCACCAAAAATCCCGAAATCCAAAAAAATGGAGTTACGCCTTTTGCGACTTCTATGTCTACTAGGCCGACGCTATGTCAATGTTTATAATAATATGAACATACAATTATAAAATATAATGCCTACACATTAATCAAATTTCATTAAAAAATAATAATTGCTTAAATTCTAGTAAATAATAAAGATAATAATAATTTAAATCAATTTTAAATTAAATTGTTATTATGACATGAATATACCTACAAGTTTTAAATATACTTATTACTTAAGGTGCTATTTTTTGGTCTGTATAGTTTATAATTTTTTATAACATAATTTTAAAACAACTCATGAGAGCTTACACATTTTCATCAGGTAACCACTACCTATATATGTTGAGCCGAGAAAGCTTACGTATTTCCTTTGAGTAAACACAAATACACAATGTTGACTCGGGAATCCATAAAATCGGTAAAGTTTGAGACCGCCCGTATGTCATTCACTGTTTAATATAGGTACTTAATAATTTTATAATATTCTTCAAATTTTGTGTATTTTTAAATATAAAATCAACGATTTCACATCATGAATTTATCAGATACCTAATAACTTTTATTGGATTGTTTTGGCCCAACTTAATGTAACTGGCCCCCAAAAAAAATAAATTATTTATTCCAACTTTTTGCGTTTTCTTCCTTAATTTTTTTTTACTAACATAGTTTACCTTCTAAGTAGTAATAGACACATAGACATATATTATTAGGTAAATATATCAAACTTAAATTTCCCTCATATTGGCGATTCATATGCATTTCTTGCAATGTGCTGAAATCAGGAATTTATACAATAATTTAATTATTAGAAATAAATGATTCAACATTTTGGAGCGACGCAAAGGAATGGAGAGATCAAGCTGCAACATACAGTAATTATTCATTCATTATTTTATAGCTGTAATGTTAATGTCACATTTGTTATTATTATTATTATTATTATTAATATCTTTTTTATATGTTTATGGGTTTTCACTGGTATAGTTCGTCAAACGTCGAGTAATGAATAATGATTTTAGAGTTTATCTATTAAAAAGCTTTTTAAATTGATATTCAGTTCTATATTTCGGATACTCAATATAATAATATAAATACATAATATGCAACAGTCCAGTCGTATATTACATGGTACTGTGGTAAAACTTATTTTGCTCATCGAATAGTTATGGTTTCACAAATATTTTAATATGGTTTGTATAGGTAGGACTTAGGTGTAACCCCCCCTCATTTAATGATTATAAACCTACACTCCTTGTTCAGAGCGACTTATGGACGACGGTGGTATACATTATTTATTTTGAGTATTGTATTTGAATATATAATAATGTACACTGTTTAAATTAAATGATTACATAATTAATTCAAATGCGCAATAATCACATCATTAAACATGTATAGTGATGATCCGGGTTCGGATTTTTTTATCACTGAAAAGTTTTGAAGTATGCGCTATAATATAACTAAAAAACCCTCATAATATTTGCTATGACATAACTTAAAAAATAAATAAATAAATAAAAAATAAATAGATTTACGTAATACGTTTGAATGCGGGATCAGCGATCTACCATAGGTAGATTACCTACCTGATAATATACTACTATTATACTACTATTAACTAATATATCCTACTATTTTTCATTCAATATAAACGTGATTTACAAAAAATACAAAATGAAGCATTATATTGTGTATATTGTTACCAAATTATAGCAAGTACAATTTATTATATATATTTTTTTTTATTTATATATCTGCCACATACGAAAATTGTCCTAGTTGGTTAAATTAGTTCACAAATCGCAGAACGACTATGCCTATCGAGATACACTAAAACCAAGTTACACCTATTAAATACTAGAATAGTACCTACTATATTTTATATTAGTAGAAATATGATATAGACATGTTTTTATAAATATATATTTATAAAAAGAAAACAACAAGCCTTTTGCACGTGCAACGTCTGGTGGGACAGTTAGACATTAGTATTATATATTTTATTTATATTGTATTACTTGTATTGCTTATATATTATAGATACCAATGGTTACGATAATGAGCATGGTAAGTAATTAATTGTTGTAGATAATGTTCTATGGACTTATGATGTTGATTATTTTTTAAAGTATTGTTTTTCTATACAATAACTATTTAAATTTATAAAGTGTTTATAACTTATGCACATAATAATATATTACTGTGCATCTAAGCAGTGGCGTACCGACAGAGTATAGGATAAAGGAGACTTCATACCCACCACCATTGGACGTGTTATGGTCAGGGACTGGAACCAAACCTAAAAAAACCGGTTCTGGAACCGGAACCTTTAAAATATTAAGAACTAGAACCGAAACCTTTATTTTAATATAATAAAGTACCGGAACCGAACCGGAATTTTTAAATTAAAAAGGTACTTTTAGGTTCCAAAATAAAATAATTTTATTTATCATATTATTTAAAGGTATTACGGTTTTATGTATAACCTATGTATCTATGATATATTATGAGTTTTCTAATATTTCTCATACCTCAATTAACCTAACCTAACCTCAATTATACCCATATTCTGGATGACTATTTGAAATTATTATACTTTTTGGTACCGAAATTATCTGGAACCGGAACCTAAATTATTTGCTACCGGTACCTTTATTTTTTTTCATTAAAGAACCAGAACCGAACCGGAATCGTTATTTTATTTTTGGAAAACCGGTACCGGAACCGATACCGATAAATTCAAAAGGTTCCAGTCCCTGGTTATGGTATCACATAATATAATCCTATATAATAAAATGCAAAGTACAAACAATGATATTTCTTAAAACAGTTTTGAAGAAACATTTTGGGTATTAAAAATTATTTTTAATGGTGACTATGGTTTTTGGATATAGTAATAACGACCTAGTAGGTATAAGGTAACTGATATCAAATTCTGATTAACTTTGTTTAACCCCGTCGCCTCCCATTGAAAAATCCTCGTTACACCACTACATCTAAATAGATAATATTATGCTAATAAAATAACAATAAATAGGTACCTATACCGAGACTATTGTAAATTTTTTCAGAAATTGTAAAATCGTTCATGGATGCTTATAAAAAAAGTAATTAATAGACTCATTAAATTACTTACATTAATCTGACGATTAGTATACCAATAATTGGTTCCATAATAATTATAGGGGAGAGTTACCTAGGTTGGGCCACTTTTGACATTTAGGAGTATTCCAGTTATTTAAAATTATAATTATTCAACTGCGCTTAAAAGATATCTAAGCATGTGAATACAGTTTGACAGTTATTTTTGTTGTTAAAAGTAAAATGATTACAAATGTACCCAACTTAGGGAGTTAGGCAACCGGATGCTTTATTTGGAACAATTATATTTTTTAATTGAACCCCTATATAATTAACCTAAATAAATAAACCAAATTGCCACCCACCTTTGAAATATGTACCTACAGAATAAACATATATATGATATATTATATTTATCAAAAGAATCAGATTTTTTAAAATGAAGACTTTAATATTTATTAAAAACTTAAATCAATACATATATATCAACCAAACTTTTATATCTTTTATTAACCATATAAAATATCATACGGTTGCCAACCAACATTGATGCTTCAATTTATAGTGGGAGTTCGCTATCATAATTCATAATACTGGATAAAAATCTGTGGAATAAGGAGACCAAACTCTGGTTTCGATAACTTCCCGAAATGAGTCGAATGATTAAATAGCCACAGGCTGCGCTGCATACGCTAGGGTTGTTGCTTTAACCAGCGTAGTATAGGGATCATTCATGTGTCTTACGTTTTTTGGAAAATTTTTTAGATTTTATAGGTTGAAAGATTACACATTTATACATGTGCATATGTGTATATATTTCATAACCATTCAACATTCTGAAGAAACAAATTTGAGTGTAACGATACGTGTCGGTATATAACGATCGTTCCAGAAAATACATTTGTGTGGTGTGTTGAATAGTATCGGGCTCAGACTTAGATACTGTGAACACATATAGGTATATATATATACCTATTTGTGTTTTTTCTGTTTTTTAGCGAATATTTAACGGTTTTCGATACAAAATGCTGTACAAAGATTATACAAAGATTTACATCGGAACATTTAAAACAAACTTAAATTATTCAATGCAACTTTTTTTAATTTTTTTTTATATTTAATTTAATTTTTTTCAGTTTTTTCAATTTGTCTATATGTTTATTTCATTTTTTATCCAGTAATTTGTTTAATTTTTTAATGCATATTTTTCAAATTTTTCATGCATATTTAGCTGGTTTTTAGTGCATAAGTGCATATATATTCATACATTTTGTAGTGCATAAATATCCTAACCCTAGTTATTATATTTTATTACCTATAAATTATAACAAAATAATTAAAAATTTTATTTTTATTTTTATTTTTATTCGTTTCTATGATGATACTATACACAATACGTTAAAAATTAAAATCCCGTTTTTAGCGGTTTTTTGTAATTTGTCGGTGGTATTTCCTGCGGCATTAAATACCTAATGAGAAAATAGAAAAATTACCTCTCTAAAGTACCATCTTGATCCAATTTGATAAAGGATAAGATACGATATGTTGAAATCTGAGCACTTCTTCTGGTAGAAATTTTGTATACAGGATAAAAAAAAATACACCATTGTAAAACCACTAGATCCCTCACTCCGCTCAGAATCTAAAATATTTATAAAAATATATACACGTATGGAACTGTATTAATAATCTAAAAAGGGTCATGGTTCCAAATAATAAATATACTTTCCAAAAAAACCAAAAAATATGAATAATCCGTATAGGTATTACACGGGTTAAAGTAAAAACCTTGGGGACTGTAACGTAGCCATTTAATCGTGCTACTCATTACGAGACATTTTTTACTGTGGACAGCTGATGAGTTTGGTATTCTTATAATTTTATTCTTGTCTCATGTTAATAATAATATGTAATAACTCCAATGAGTCTATACAACAGTATGTAACATACAGGGTGATTATTTTATCAAACAACAATCATTATTTCAAAAAGTGTAAATTTTTTTGAAAATATTTTTTTACATAGTTTCAAGTCACTTATAAAACAACGTTTTTCTTTAAAAATTGTATTTTAAAATATTTTTACCCTTATAATTTTTTAAGTTTTTTACTTTTTTGAATGACAACATAGGGTTTTAATTTTATATTCCAAAGCAGAATATTT
>NC_042496.1:16137041-16142256 GCF_005508785.2 Acyrthosiphon pisum | reverse complement strand
TTGTCATTCAAAAAAGTAAAAACTTAAAAAATTATAAGGATAAAAAATATTTAAAAATATAATTTTTTAAGAAAAACGTTGTTTATAAGCAAATTGAAACTATGTAAAAAAATATTTTAAAAATAATTTACACTTTTTGAAATAATAAGTGTTGTTTGATAAAAGAATCACCCGGTATATATAAATATGTTTATCATAATTAATGTTTAACAGTTGGATAATTGAGGTGGCCCAATTTAAGCGCCGGAACATTATTAGGGACTCTCCCCTATATCCAAGCTAAATAAAAAAAAACGAATTATTTTATATGAAAACTGTTTTTATTTTTATTTATTAGATAGACATTTAACTCCAAGTGATTATTGTTCTTTCAACTTCAAAATTCAACTTCCTAATGAAAATAAAAAAAAAGTCTAAATAAAATATTATTTGTTTATTATGTGTCCATACCATAGTTTTAATAAACTACACATTATAATTTTGTTTTATAGACGTGGACATGTAACTAACATATTACTTTGTATAACTTAAAATTTTAAATCTATAAATAAATAAAACTACATTTTACATCAGTTAATTGTTTATACAAAATACGCATAAGTTACTTTACCTACTCAAGATTTTTTTTAATTTTGTAACAAACGTATTTTAACGAGATAGAACAATGCTGCAAAAAACAATTTGTGGAAATCATTATTTTGAAAGGTACATCCTTACAAAAATTAAGATTTTACGTTAATACGCATGCGCACAAAACACAACACTGTACTTAACTGCCGCACTCAACGCCTACAAGGCTATAACTAATAACGCTATTACGTACTATTGCCAAAATATACAAAATCGAGATACGCATCGATTCTTATAGAAAAAAAAGGCGGGAAGTCGTTTGGCGCTATCAGAATTAAACTTTAATCATCCATTCCATGAACAAAATCGGTTCATAAATGTATAATAATTAATCCAAAACGTACTATTTCCCACAGTTTCACTATAGGAGAAAATATTTAACAAAAATTAAACTGCTCTTCCTGGAAAATCAAGTTTATGGCAGTAGTACGTTTTGGATTGTCACCTCTCAATTTCAATTTTTTTTACATATTTTAACGAGTTAAGAATTATGGTGAATTCACAATTTTACACTTGATCTAAGTTTCGGAGTTTTAATTATTGTATTTTATTTTATTATTGAAAACAATAGTTAGCTACGTCAATTCTCCCACCAAAATATCGGTGTAAAAGTTGAAATTGGCGTTCACCGTTTCAAAAATCTCCTTGTAACTGTTGAAAATTTGTACCAATCATACATTAAAAAATATGGTTATTTTGCGCTTTCCAATGGATCTAAGAAATGTGGAATTGCGTGATAGTGTCGGGGTACAACCCGTTTTAGATTGGAGTATATACTTCCGATTAGCTAAAATGTAATTATAATATGGACAATACTGAAGACTTCAATAATGTACCTATTTTGCCTATACAATTCGCCGTTCAACACATTATATATTTTGTGAACACGTCATTGTGATTATGAGTGGAGACGGTTTGTCAGCCTGAATATTTTAAATTGTTATTATATTTTATTATAGCCTGCAAGTTGAATTAATATTACCTATAATATTATTATTTTTTATTCGTTTCTATGGTGATAAGCAAAGCGTTAGAAATTAAAATCTCATTTTTAGCGGTTTTTTATAATTTGTTGTTGGTTTTCCTGTGGCGTTAAATAACTTTTGCGAAAATCGAAAAATGACATCTTTAAAGTACCATATTGTTCCAATTTGCTAAAGGATAAGATACGACCATATTATTTCTCATACATATTTTTTTTTTTGATTAAGGGAGACAAACTTAAAAGAAATCTAGTATGATATACCTAGATAATACTTTAATAGTTTAATCTATCTATTAAATTAATTTAATATCATAGATTTATAAAGAAACATTCGAACTTTAAATGCTATAAGAAAAAAAAATGTGGCTATGGATTTTTAATATTTTTCAACTGTCATTATAACAGTCTAGCTTTTTGACCCAATAATGAATAACATTTTATTAATCGCTCAAAACAAGTCAACATAATATTATTTTGAAAATGTTATCGAGTATAGAAAATTCTAGCATAAACATTCAATGAACATTGCACGTGTTTTTGTATAAAAGTTACACCAAAAGCCAAAACATTTTTTCCGAAAACCAATTTTACATAAAAATGAACTTTTTTCTTTAATTTTTGTTTTACTTTCCCTTCGCTTTTGAAAACTTTGGAAATTGGATTCTTTATTAGGTGGCTTAAGATACCTAATGGTATTTGATTCTTGTTATAATAATATTGGAAATTTGTAATTAACTCAGATTAAAAGTATGCCTAAATTAGGTACAAACCTAGGTATATTGAGATTAACCATTTCTCTAAATATCTTGCAAATAGTTTATTTTAAATCACGATTATTAAATAATTTAATTAATTAAATATAGTTATTTTGCATTGTGCTATGTGATTTTAAAATACCAGTTTTTAACATTTAATTTATAATGTAGCTCAGTTTAAGAATTATATTACCTCAAAATGGATTTGCACTGAATTAATGTATCTTGTTCAACTAGATGTACACATTTAACTGCTTTAATTTAAATAGACATACCAATTGATCTAATAGGCCCACTCATTTAGCCACCAGAAGTTAGTTGAGGATCACTTGGTGAACCGATCATTTGATTACTAAAATATATAATATCATAAATAGTTTTGAATCAAAAATAATTTTAAATATTATTAAAATTAAACAAATTTATATTAATAAACAAAATGATTTAAAGATTAAAGGCCTTAACTCTTAAGTAAAAGCTTAAAGTACAACTAAAAAAAAAAACATACATCATAAAAATGTATACTACATTTAAGTGATGTGAAAAATCTGGATTCTGGAATTTTAAACTTTGGCTTGTGATAGTTTTGTGTATTACTAATGATATATTCATTATAACTAAATGATTTTCTGTGATAAATTAACAAATTGATAAATAATAATATTTATACGATTAAAAAACTAACTAGTAATTTATTTGCATCAAATTCATCAAATAACATCAAATATGGTACGGCACGTAATTTGACATGAAATTCAATTTTACTAAAGTATGAGTTATACACTCTATTCAGAATAAGAAAGGTACCGGTGTTAGTCTTCAGATGCTTCCAAATGTCCACCTTCCGCGGCGTTGAAGCATGTCGATTTGTCCCATGGACACCCGTTTTCCCGTGCGTATATCAGGCAGTCATTGTGACCGCTGAATGCGGCATTGCTACAAGTTATCTCATTCCACGGACAGCCGTTTTCCCGGAAGTATCCTAGACACAAACGATGCCTCGTATACCCAACCTGGTTGCACGCCTTATTGTTCCATGGGAAGCCAATCTCGTTAGCGAGTTTCAGGCAATTGATGTGCCCATGCGACGCTGCCTCCTTGCATATGTTTAGAAACCTCTTTTCTTCGATGGTCAACTGCAACCTGATGAACATGGTCTGCCTTTCGTTGCCCTCGTTTCGGTTTTTGTCGATTTTTAATATTTCAAGCAGCGACTCGCAACTGTGTCGCAAATCGACGTCCGGTGCCTTCAAAGAGTCGAACCTATCACGCTCGATATCGGTGCAAGCGTAGTACGCCGTTTGCAACAAACTAGGCGCTATGTACGTTCTCTCGTTTTCCATCGTAATCTGCTGTCCAAAAATGTATAGTTGAGTGCTTACACGCGTATAGTAAACGAAAATCGAAAAAGTCTCTCAAAAAAGATATTGATAATTAACAATGAAACGCCCGTGTTGACTATAACAATGAATTAACAACTCAAAAGAAATAATGTTCAATGATAAAAATGTTATTGGCTATCGACGTGTGATCGCCAACACGATTTACGCTAAAACAGTAGGTGTAACCAGTAAATTGTTAAGAACATAAGATGGCGCATGAATAACAGTTTAAAAAAATTAAGAAAAAACTAAGCTAACCGTTCTACAGCAGCTGCTGCAGTAGTACAGCCTACAAACAATACTATACAACCGTCAACCATCGTCCATCATCATGATTCACGACAAAATATTCTTTGTCATGACGATGACGTTACAACACAACAACATTTGTAGTAACTAAGGTAATAGTAGTATAATATCTTTTCTATGGTACAGTATAGACTGTATCACAGATAAGAGCTCTGGACGGTCCATAGACGTATAATATACGTTATGGCACATTGGCACGGACCGGACGCGAAATTTTATAACATGCTATGCTAGCCACGATTAAAAATAGTAGATAGAAGATACTATCTATAGCCGTGATGCTAGGTCATTCAACCATTGATTTGCGCATGCGTGTGGTTTTCAAGTCATGTAAGATTATAATAATTGTTTACATCAAGCTCCTTAACGATTGTGGCATCATCATTAGTGTTGGAAATCTTTTCAATGTGATTTATGACTATTTTGTTCATACCATTTGGGTCATATTCAGTTTTAACAGTGTCAGGGAATTGTTTACTGGCGCTGATGTTCACTTTTTTTAATAACTGTAGTTTCATATGAAACGTAAACATAACATTTTAAGACAAGAAAACATATTATAAAAATAAAAATAATATTTAATTTAATTCTATAGCATACCCCATATGAAGTTTCGATTTTACTTCTTGAATTACAGTAAGTGAATCGGCCAATGGAAGGTTTTTCGTTTGTAATTTTACAATGGACATTGTAAGGACTTGAAAATTACTTTTGATATAAGCTAAATTGTTTTCCAATCCTAGTTTCAGTAGGCATAATTTTACTTTTTTACTACTATCTGCATCATTTTCGTCTAGGGTTCTTATTACGTCGCTACATATTATTTGGAAATGTTCACAGTAATAAATTGCGGCTTCGAGCCATGTCCCCCAAAGTGTTAAGATAGGTTCTGGTGGTAATCTAATTCCTTGAGCTATCGATTTAAACAAAACAACACGGTATGGGGCTTTACGAAAAATTGTTTTGCGTATAATTTTTACGGATAATTTTCCAAAATATGCAAAATAAGCACAATAACGTAAAAATAAGCACTTTCCTGCAAAATGTACGAAACATGCAAAAATATGCACATTCAAATTTTAGATTTTGTATCACGGCCATTGAGAAATGAATTTATTTCATACTCTGCTACATTTTACAATAACTAAAAAAGT
>NC_042496.1:16128788-16136514 GCF_005508785.2 Acyrthosiphon pisum | reverse complement strand
GAATGTTTGTGTGTAGATTAAACATCTGGGAAGAAGACAGACTAATTTAGGAATGGTTAAATTTGGTTTTTTTTTATTCGTCTGACATTAGTAGTTATGTTAGGTTAGGATTTTGTATTAATTGATTATATTAATCCACCATAGGTGGAATACGACCAACTTGGTATAACTTGGATACTTTAGAGTTAAATCATACACCTACGTACAAACAGCATGGGGTCCGCGATCTACCGTAGGTAGATTGCCTACCTGATAATATACTGCTGCGAATCATAATTTTTATTCCGGGAAACGGAAAAGTTAAGATACATTTTGAACACCATACACCGAATATTAAATAACAAATTGTAGGTACAAAGTTCGAGCCATAAAGAGTTGGTACATTTAACGGGCAACGAAGTGCACGGGATCAGCTAGTATAATATATATTTGATTATATACCTAATCAAATCAAAATATTCATAATTGATTCAAAAATAATATTAGTTCTTTGTCTACCACACCCCCTAACAGATATTTTTACTTTTAACATAATTCTATACACAGTTACATTAATACAAAAATTTAATTTTCATAAATTCTATAATTTATAAAACAAAATCCAATTTACTAGGTTTTTTAGCTAACTCGTTTATTATCTCCTCTGTGTCAATGTGTATGCTTTTGTGGACAGCCAACATAGTTAACTAGTCCATATATTAGTTAGTCTATTGACCATTCAATCGATCCTGTTTAATAACAAATAATGATTATTAATTAATCATTATGAAAATATAATGACAATTGTTTTATGACAATGATTTTTAGTCTTACTTCAGACATGGTATTTCTTAAGTATGTTTTTATTCTTTTAAGGGATGAAAACATCCGCTCAGGTGTTGTAGTGGATACAGGCAATGTACATAGAATTTTAATTGTTATAAATATATTAGGAAATATATTAACATCACATTCAATAAGCGCTTGAAGAGCTGATTTTGGTACATTATTAGATAATCTGCTTAGTTTGCGCCTCCACAACTTTAGCTCAACCAGTAAAATGTCTAAGTTTTCTACATCTGGTTGGTAAAATTCAACTAATTTCTTAAATGAAGTTTCTTCAACTTCAGTTAAAACTGTATTAGAAGAAAATAAACTATCAAACCCTAAAAATGTAAAACAATTTCAAATACACTAATAAATAATAATATTTGTTAATACATATATTAACAAATAATATATAGTAATATATTACTATATTATAATACTACTATATTATTTACACATAAGTTAATCTTTAATATTAGACTACATAATATTATATTATTATACTACCTTTGAAAATGTCTGAGTGTGCCAAAAATCTATTTTCTAATTCAGTTAAAAATAATCAACATATGGTGTAAAAACAGTTATTTTATAGTAAGTTTCCGCATCCATTTTTTGATCAGACATTGGATTTGCCCGATTTGTTTGTCTTTTCAAAGACATTCAAATAAATAATAGGTTGGTAACGTATTATGGTTTACATAATTTATATTATATTCCTAGAATCTATCTAAATGTAAAATACCTAAAAAAAATCTGATTAATGTTATTTTTGCCTTTCCATGGTGATATCTGGGGGTTAAATTGCCCTCCCCCCCTATTTTCCCAGTCAATTTCAGTACTGTTTACACATAACATAATTTTATAATATATAATTCATAGCAGCAATTGAATCTTGCAGTTAAAATTAATATATACGGTCACACGGATACTTATTTAATATCGTATTTCATTTTGATGTCCTGATGATAAGTTTATACATTTTATTGTAATTTGTAATATTGAAAAATAATAATCGTGTTGGAAACTTGATAAAAAATGCTGAACTCAAATTTAGTACATATCTTGTCTTTTATGAGTAGGTATTGAGTTCTGACAGTAATTTAAAGTAAAGTCAATTGTAACATGACAAAATAATTTATTTTATCATGAAGTGTAACAATGTGCTTTGGAGGCCTAAAGCAAAGTGCAAACGAATGCAATAGTAATAATATTATTCTAATTAAGTAATGTAATGTATTTTTGTACCTAGAGTCTTAAGCCGTAACGTCGTCGTCGTTGTCGGTTGTGCGGCGGCGGTGGTGCGTGTCGTGCACTACGATAATATTATTATGTCTAAATCGTCTCGATGGTCACACTGGCAACCGGTCCGGTGCAAAACGTTTCGTTGGCCGATTTCGCCACACGCGAATGTCGCGGGCTGTGTGATAATGTCAAATGTGTGTTTGTTTTTGTTTGTTTTCCAACACTTCAGTTTGAATTTCTGACGGAAAATCTCCAAACAATTTCTCGTTTTCTATAGTTGTCACACAGTTTTCACTGCATTTCCGGCGTCCTTACCTCTGTTGGTGGGCTGTGGACATGCAGAGTTGTGGTTGTCGTAGTAAAAGCAGTAGTACTGGTAAGTAGGAATGTAGGATTTGGTTGAATAAAATAACAATTGTTCCTTTTTTTAAATCATTGTCTGGTAATGTGAATGTGTTATGTGACAGGCCAGAAAACCTGTTCACCGACCAGCTACCTATGACCAACATTGAAACCGCCACCACGATGGACAAGATTGTGACACAAATCAAAACTCGGTTTAAGGTAAGCACCATGCTCCCTCTCCCTGTCTTGGCCAAAAAACTCTGTAATTACGCTGATTGCCGGTCCTCGATGTATGCTTCGAGATAGGCCTTGTGGCAGTGTAGCATCTACTAATATTTGTATTTAAGGTAGGTAGGTGTATAGAAAATCACCGTGATAGCATACTGAATGGGCCATGTATAGGCGACTATGTGGTATTGGTAAAGTTAAACACATAACAGTTACACATACTTTACAAATACTTAATTGATATTTAATTGTTGTACCTAGCCGTCTAATGTTAATACATATGAATAATAAAGTAAAAAAACTATGATATCTAATGCGGCCAAACGACTTGTGCAATTTTTTGTCCGTTTGTAAACTCTACAAGACTCGAGAAGTACATAACTGTCTAATAATTCAGCTTATCAATTTAAATCAAGTGTTAGTGTGATTGAATGTGTATTGTAAATTGTTTTTTTATCCAATTCTATAGCAACCATGAAAGCAGATTTATTATTGACAGCGTTCTCTACATTGCAATATTGGTAAGCCGGCATGTAGATTATTACTGTATACCGTGGTTTTATTTTCATTTAAAGTATTAATCTCATTTTTTTGTAACAATTAATAAATTCAACTTCATAAAATCTATTTCACCGAGTTAAACCATATTATGCTATACTAATATAAAGTTATCTAACTAAAATTCCTTTGCATGATGTAATAATTTTAGTGGTCTTTGACATTTATATTCATACATTTTTATATACATATATTATTTATAAAACTGATGCTCTTACCCATTTTTCTTATCAATACTTACTCCCAACTTGCATTAAATTTCCTTTTTTTTGTACCCGGTATATATTGTTAATATTATTATAATCCTTTATACAAAATTATACTTATAAAATAATAAATATTTATTTTTCTTTTCAGAATGATGAACATAACTTGAATGTGATACCTAATGTATTCATCAACTATATGAAAACCAACTACTACCATGAAAATACGAAAAATCATCAAACTGTTATTGAAATTTTATTTAAGATATCAAATTTATAACACATTGTTTTATTTTGTTTTTTAATATTAGATTGTATTTTTATTATTATTATTTCTAAGTAGATAATTTTAATGTGGCTTAAAGAAAGAAATTAATTAGAACTATACTATTATCAATAGAACTCTATACTGCCATTACCTTGTTAAAAGATTTAATATTCAAAATTTGATATTTAAAATTATTTCTCCTCATACCTTTGTACATTTTATGCTAACATTAAGCTGAATTACTTACTTACAAGATTGATAAATGTATACTTACTGATTTTATGGCCAGTTTGTTAAATATTTCAATATTTAACAAGCTGTGTAATTTTTCTAAAGATTTACATTTTTCTTAAAAATTAATAGAACCTCAGGGTCTCTTAACCACCAAACTCCTAAATAAACCCATCTCATTCTCACACCACTAAATATAGCTCTTAGCTATCCAATCTATAGTATGATGCATCATGCTAACAAACATAGATCTAACTATATGTAAATATTTTTGTTTTCTACATAAATTGTTATTAGTAAATAGTAATTTATTGTGCTGAATAATGGTTATATATTTAATCTTGGGCCTTGGCATATTTGGTTAAAATGTGCAAAAATGTGACATAATAATTATTCGTTTGAAAAACTAAGAAATTAAATGTGAATACTAGCTAGATTCTTTTAACACTTAATATCTTTTATTTTTAATAATATTCTCTATTTGAGATGAATATTTTATTTCATTTTTCATTATCTATTAAATTAGTATTAAATGAGACTAAATTGCATTACCTTAAGTATTTAGAATATAAATTATTTGAGTTAAATTAGTTGGATAAATAATTTTATCTACTTTATATAATAATTTTGTTATTTTTTTTTACAACTTGTCCACAAATGTAAGTCTTAAAGTACAGATATTTATAGTATATAATTTTGACATCACGATTATTTACATACTATGAGTTTGATTTAGTAAACTAAATGCAAGTGGATCTTTCTAAAAACCTTTACAAACAATATAATAAGTATTTTGAATACTATATTTATCAACCTAATTGATTTTATGAAGATTGGATCACTGCAACATTAAAATTACAAAGATTAAGTGTATTATTATGTATTAATTATTTTATTTTATGGTACGTTCGTAGATCTATTACAAATGTGTTTTTGTTATAAATTAAACAAATTTAGACTCAGCTATTAACACAGAAATCACAATGTGAAATAAATATATGTAAAATAAGTTATGTTAGCAGTTATCTAACCTATTTAATAATTATTTACTCTAAGATTACAGAGAATATGTTTTATAATATTTATTTCACTTATTTTGTTTTTAAATGTCAAAGTAGCTATTCTTGTGTTCTTGATACTTTTATATAAAATGGGTAAGAGTATTGAGGAACAATAATGTTATACTTTAGTCTTTACTTTAGTGCTTTACTGCTTTTCTCTAAATTATTAAAATGTGTATGCGAAAAAAATTTATGATACTACAGATTATAACAGGAAGACCTGACAAATATCTTTTGTTCTTAATACTGAAAATAAAAAAATAAAATCTTTGAAGAAAAAATCAAAATAACCAATTTGTGAATCTGGGTTTTAGAAAAATCTTTTATTTAAGTCATGTAGTTTATTTTTGAAATCTCATTATTTTTGTTAAGTAATGTTGATCCAATCATAAAAAAACACTTAAAACTCAAAAAGTATAAGCTTTTTTAAATATTTGATGAGCGATTTTTATATAGGTACTAGTTAAAGTAAATTTAAACATATTATTTGTACAATAAGTGGTCCATTGTTGTGTCCACACTAATTATTTAGAATATTTAAAAATATTTGTTTTCCCTTTTCGAATCTTAGCTCTTAGGTATGAACATTAAAAAGTTTATACATTTTGAACTACGAACTTATTTGTAAATTTTCGTGATTTTGTACAATTTCGTCAACATTTAAACTTTAAACTGTATACAAAAATATTGTGACTATGTAGGTATTTTTGATATTTTTTAATTAGTATCTATATGAACAACTTTGAAGAAATTATGTATCTATTAAATTTGAAAGGTTTTAACCGTATAAAAATGTTTGTATCGACATTTAAAAATTTAAAATTTAATATGTCTATACCTAGGTATATAGATTACACTAATTTAAAAATTTTACTATGTGGAGAAAATGGTAATAAATAGTTAATTAGGAAAAAATATCAAGCATCTACGAACTACTTTTCTTTAAGTACACCAAAAAAACAAAATAGATTTTATTAAAATCGGGTTTTGCGTAAAATTAATGTTTTCCATAATTTTTTTTTGGTATTGGAGGTTATTTTAAAAATATTAGGAATATTTAGGTTCTGAACTGAGCAATAAAAAATGTATTGATTTTACAATGAAGTGGTTTTTTTTTTAGTGTAGGTACTTTTTTCGACATTAGATTTTCAGCAGGAAATTAACTAAGCCTCATCTAATGATTTTCTTATTTTGTTGTTATTCAAAAACGAATAACGGTAGACATTTGAGATTTTCACCAATTAATGTTTATTTTATAAATTTCTATTATTTTTTAGATTCTGAGTGAAACGATGAATGTAGGTATTGATTTTACAATGATGTGTGTTTTTTTTTTTTTTTATTTTATTTTTTTTTGTGTCTGTCATCACCTTTTAGGACAGTAAAAGTGCTTGGATTTTCTTCAACAGTACCTTTTCTGATAGGAAAGTGAATCTAGTTGGTACTTTGGGGTCAAAAGTAAAAAATTCCTAATAGTTTGTGAAAAACAAAAGAAAAATTAAGGAAAAACGGGAATTTTTACGCAAAATCTGTTTTCGAGAAAATTGATTTTGGTTTTTGGTGTAACTTTAAAACTACTGTAGATACATGACAATATTTTGATTTGTTTTGAGCTGTTTACGGACAATTCCAGTTTCCAATTTAATTAGTTTTTTTTTCTATGAATGTCAATAAAACTTTATTTGTTGAGTAAAAATACTTGAAAATTTAATACAAGGCTCCTACTATATTGTTACAATGACATTTGAAAAATATTAAAAATCCTTAGTAACAGTTTTTTTTTTTATTAGCATTTAAAGTTCAAAAATTGACAAAATATGGAAAAATCACGAAAATTACCTAATTATGTTGAGTTTATAATTCGAAAAAAATTTTTCATTTTAGAACTAAGATTTTAAAATGTGATACAAGATTCCTTATAGGATAATCTACCTTTATCAAAAAAAAAATGTCTATAAGAAAGTCAAATTAAATTTTTATGAGTGTTTGAAATTCATATTTTTACAACATTTGATATTTGCTCGATTTCTCATGAGACGATTTTCTTATTTTGTTGTAATTAAAAAACGAATGACTGTAGAAACTTAAAAATTTCACTGCATGTTTATATTAGCATTTTATATATACGATAAAATTTTGAAAATAATTTGAGCTGTTTACGGATATTGTAAGTTTTCAATTTTTTTAGTTTTTTTTTTTCTATAAATATCAATAAAGTTTTATCTATTGGGCCAAAAAGTGTAAAAAATTAATACAAAGCTCCTGATACATTGTTACAATAGCAGTTGAAAAATATTAAAAATACATAGGCACAATTTTTTTTTATAAGCATTTGAAGTTAAAATGTTGACAAAATTTATCAAATTTAAAATTGAATAATTATTTTGTAGTTAAAAATTTATAAAATGTTCAACTTTTATATCTAAGGATTGAAAATTTAAAACAAGATTCCACGTAAATATTTAATTATGTTGCCAAAAATTCTAAGAAATACATAAGCACAGTTTATTTTTATAGTCATTTTAATTTCCAACTTAGATGAAATTACATATTAAAAAACCTGGAATAACTATTTTAGTTATTTTGTTGTGATTGTAATGATTGTATAATATTATTTGTGGGTACTTGAAACTTCTTAAGTATACTATTATATATCTATGATAGTACCACGGTTTGTTGTTGATGTATAACGCGTTACCTGATTATATTGTGATATGATTAATTTAGAATTTATTATTAATACCTATTATAGGTCAATTTTTTTTTAATACTATAGA
>NC_042496.1:16086977-16128738 GCF_005508785.2 Acyrthosiphon pisum | reverse complement strand
GATTTTTTTTTTCTAAACATTTAAAGTTTAAATTTGACAAATTCGTCCAAAATGTGCAAATTATTCGTAATCACAAATTTATAAAATTTTTGTTTTTATAGCTTAAGATTGAATATTTAAAACAAGGTATCTTGTACCTCTTATTTCTCATGTGTCTTTCATATTGTCACCAATAAATCTAAAAATATACATACATATTTTTTTTTTTAATTTCTATTTTAAGTTCAAATTTTGGATGAGATTAGGTATTTAAACAAATAATAACGATCTTAGTTATTTTATTGTAATTTATACATATTTTTTAATATAGGCTGATTGATAGGCCGTTTCCTCTCAGAATTGTTTTTCATATTCAATGATATTATATCATTGTCCATTGACTTAAGATTTAACACCATCCATTACAGTGAATCACTGCGGCCACTTGTAACCTACTAGCTGTAGGTTCAGCAGAGCGGCATCCACCTTTTTACATTTTACCCCCTAAAGTATCATCAAGTTATAATTTTCTATTAGTAAGTAATAGCCACCCTCGAATTTGAAAATTGAAGTATTTTTATTGCCTCAAAAAGTGATGTGGACACAAAAATAAAAAAAAGACATAATTGTAAAATCTTAATGCCTTCATCCTTCCGCTTAAAATCTAAAAAGAAAACCTTGATTAATGGGACGGTGAAAATATATTATCATCATAGCTCGCGCAGAAATATAAAATGTGTGTCAATATGTTACTATAGTTTATAATTTTATATACCTAGGTAATTATAAATTGTATTATATTTCCTGTTAACTCGTAATTAATAACAATGTATATAAGGTTTTACTAGAAAAAAATGTATTTACTTACATCATAGTATCATACACAAATGTACAGTATATTTATTTGATAAGTTCCTAGAAAAACCACATTTGTTAATAATATCAATGAATTTTTTGTGTGATGCTAAATTATAGGCATACCATAATCTGTGCATTATCAAAATATATAATTTAAATTTATTGTACTATTATCTTAATTATACCAATAGTAGGTACATAAATAAAAAAAAAATATTTATTTATATAACTAATACAACAGGTACAATTATTTTTCTGTACATGTCTGAACCAATTAAAAATGATTAATATATTTCAAGTTTCTAATTATTTTTATGTTAACGTATAGTTATATTTGCTGTCTCTTTTTGTCACGAACATATAACATACACATTTTTTGCATATAATTTAAATTACGGGGCTGACTTTTAAAATTAGGTAAACATAGACCTATTTAGGCTATTACAAAATTCAGCAATAAAGTGTAGTAAAACCAGTATATAGGTTTCTTACTGTTAACTTCTATTGTTAAAATTATATTTAAAAAGGTGGACAAGTGGGTGTCGCTCTGCTGTACAGGTTACAAGTGGGTCACTGTAATGGATAGTGTTAAATGTGAATTCAATGATATATTATCACTGTATGCTATATGAAAAACGATTTTGAGCGAAGACAGTCATTCAACATATGGTACCTATTACTAAGTATATTTGATGATATTATTGTGAATAAAGTAATTTATTTATCTATTCACGTGGAACCTTGTACATTTTCAGTCTATTCAGCTATAAAAGTTGAACATTTTATACATTTTCAACTACAAAATCATTTTAGAATCTGAGCGGAACGAGAAGGCTAGTGGTTTTACAATTGTGTTCCTATTTTTTTTTTTTTTATCCTGTATACAAAATTTCTACCAGAAGGAGTGCTTCAATTTCAACATATAGTGTCTTATCTTTTAGAAAATTGGATCTAAATGGTACTCAAGAGAGGTCATTTTTCGATTTTCTCAATAGTTAATTAATGCCACGGGGAAAACCACCGTCAAATTACGAAAAACCTCTAAAAACTGGAATTTGATTTCTATCGCTTTGTTTATCAACTATCACCATAGAAACGAATAAAAAATTGTGACGAATTTAAAAATGTATCATTGTATCATGAAGCTATAATATGGTATTACTGCATTATAGATACCTATAGGTACCTAAATATCTAACTAGGTAACGAAACTACAAATAATTACTAAGAATAATGTTTTTAGTTATTTTGTTGTAATTTATAATAGGTATTAATTCAATTATTAGGCTATAATAAATAATAACAATATAAAATATCCAAACTGACAAACTGTCTCCGCTCCGGATCGTTTTTCGTATACAAATACAATGATATTATATCATTGAATTCAAATTTAATACAATCCATTATACAGTAACCCACTTGTAACCTACGTCC
Organism: Acyrthosiphon pisum; assembly: GCF_005508785.2. Taxonomy (NCBI): domain Eukaryota; kingdom Metazoa; phylum Arthropoda; class Insecta; order Hemiptera; family Aphididae; genus Acyrthosiphon; species Acyrthosiphon pisum. Next base: position 16,126,464 of record NC_042496.1, on the reverse strand, counting down.
TACTGTACAGCAGAACGACATCCACTAACCCGCTTTTTAAATTTAATACATTTTGACAAAAAATTTGAGAAAAATGTGTATTATATAACTAAAAATAATTTGCATAATTCCATGATATTTACGTATTTTGTCAAAATTCAAACTTTAAATCCTAATAAAAAAAATTGTGCCTTTTTAATATTTTTTAACTGCTATTGTAGCAATATATCAGGAGTCTTGTATGACATTTTCACGATTTTTGACCAAACAAATACAATTTTATCAAAATTTATAGAAAAAAATCTAAAAAAATTGGAAACTAAAAATGTCCTTAAACAGCTCATAGAAAACTCCAACATAAAAATTCAGTGAAAATGTCATGTATCTACGGTAATTTATTTTAATGTTACACCAAAAACCAAAATCAATTTGGTCAAAAACCAATTTTGCGTAAAAATTCCCGTTTTTTCTTAATTTTATTTTGTTTTTCTTGACGCCTTTTAATAAACTCCTGGAAATTTTACTGAAGTTGAAAATTGGAGCATTATTTTGGCTAATAATCGTGTAAACAGACACACAAAAAAAACACATCATTGTAAAATCAATATACTCATCGCTCCGCTCAGAATCTAAAATACCCTTCATATAGAGCATTAGTTAACTATTACTAAGTATCTAAATGTAATAGACTATGTTTATGTAATTTGAATAGTTAGGTTACAAAATTAAAACATAGAAAAAAACTAATTTTTATATAGGTAGGACATAGAAAGATCTCCCCCTAAAGAGGTATCGAGCTGCATATTAGCGGAAAAGTATTATATTATTAAGGTAGTAACTAAAATATAAAATATAATTTTTAAATTGTATAGATTTTCGGAAAATTGGAAAAACAGGCATCGACCCTCTTAAGAACAGGATAGTCTAAATACCTAATATTGTATGTTACGGATTAAAAAGTTATAAAAATACAAATTATAATAGTTATAATAATACAAATTCGTATGAATAAAATAACAATAATGATTAAAAAATAAATTTTGTTTTATGTTTTGTTTGTATATATTGTATCTTATATATTAAATGTATTATATATTTTTTACAGTTATATTTATAAATGTTCAGACGATCATAAATTGTTAACACAATAAAAACAAGTAGACAGTTATATTATTTTGTTATTGTGTAGTAACAGTGTATTGTGTTTAGTATTTAATAACTGATGTGAACATTTCAATGTTATAAAAAAAACTTTTTTGTTTGCCTCCAATATTTGAATGTCATGCCCTATATTATCATTAATTTTGTTGTACACTGCTGTAGTATACAGTTATCGTTGCCATATAAATTTGTACTTTTTTCTGTGGTATAAAATACTTTATAATCTGACTATAATTTAGTTTTAAAAAATATATTGCATATCGCATAACGTGTACATTAATATGTTGTGCTTATAACACATTTAATTGTATTATAACTTATCCTTACCTTAAATAATTTTATGGGCAAGGCTTGTTTTAAGATAATATCGTAAGAAAAGTATTTTTTAATACCTAAAAAATTAGTTTAGGTATAGGTATACTTTAAAACATTTTTAGGTGCTTTTATTATTAATAAAATGTGCACTACTATAATAGGTACTAAATATATCTGCAAAAATTGTATTTATATATACAGGTATATTATAAGGAGTTTAAACTGTAAAATCAGGTATTTTTAGAACATTAGGACAAACTAGTAGCAATAAAAAAAAAATAAAATGAAGTTATTTTTTCGGATATTAGATTTTAGTATACTCTCCTCTCATTCTGGTTGACTGAAATATATTATATACGCAATTATACGTAGGACTGGGTTTTTTAATACATATGAGTGTGTTAAATTCCGCCTTGTTTAAATCATCTTCATGGGAAATATCTATCCACACCTTTCAAGTCTAAATAAATATGTAATACTAAATCAAAAACTGTGCGTTCGAGAGAATAACGTGGTTATTTTTTTTTTCTTAGTCATTACCTTCTCATTAGTCATTAGTATAATAGATAGGTATAGTTTTTATAAATATAAGTATATTATACTTAATTCAATATATATATACTATATACCTACAATACTATATCCAAACGACCAAACCCACATGAAAGACGAGTACGAACTATATGTACCTACTATACACGCATTTGATTTATAAATTGGATATAATGCTATGGCTTTTTTAAAATTCAATATTATTTTAAGAGTGCGCTTAAACACTTAACGTTCACTCAGTTTTGAACACCTGTAACATAAAACTCACGCTTTTAAATATTATAAAAAATAACAAGTAGGTACGAACTAGTAATTTTTCCAAATCCTATTTAGTGTACGACTACCATAATAATATTTAATTAGATTATGCCACTATAATATACTATTTTGTGTTCGGTAAGTTTATATACCGGTATATGTTAGACGTTAGTATTAGTTATACGTTGTACCTATATTTCATACGCATACCGAAAACGGTAAGACAACTTCTGAAAATTATCCCACTTTATTCGTATAGTCGTACTCCGAAGGTTCGCTATAGTTTCTGTGGATTACATATTATTTGGACGAACAAAATTGCGAAATAAAAAACTACATTAGCACGATTGATAATTACTAACACCCTCGTTTTAGATCTATACATTATGACTAGACGTATCAAAACGAACATTGATCGTCGTAAAATATAATAAGTACGTACGATGGTGATGATCTTCGTTACCGTCGTGTGTCGGAGGCGTTCGCGAAAGCTAATACGAGTTATCACATGTACATACCTATTATTATACCGTGTATACGCGTCGCTCCAATAACAGTAACTGTTTATTGTTATGTGTGACGTTATTGCTTTTCGTTGTTTTTTCAGCGTATCATTATCGTACGACCGCCACAAAAACACATTTAACTATAGGTACGTAATATGTGTGCATTATATTACAAATAACAATATTGCTGTACCTACCTACTTATATTTTATTTTTTTCCCTTTTTTGTGCGACATTAAAAAAATATACACCGTATACTATAATAATATGGTATACTTAAGTATAATTTAATACATATAATATGTATACAATTGTTTTATAAGTATTATTTTTATTTATTACGTAGCTACACGTGATTTGAAGTTATTTCGTTTGTGTAAAGTTTGGTATACCTACCTACCCAGACAGTTTCATATACGTGTGAGAGGGCAATTTTACTCCACAATATATTGTACTTGAACTTATTTTGTGATCAGTTTTTAATTTGACATAATATTATTCTAGTTTTTAGAATACAGTGGTTATTTGTTTTATCAAAATATACGTAGGATGTATATGGTATAATATAATAGTACAATAGGTACCTGACCATATTTGACAGACAAATATTGTTCAGGTAAGAAAAAACATTTCCCTAGTTTGTTAAATATGATTTTATGTTCTATAAAAGTATATACAAAAAGAGTTATCTTTTGAACAAAAAACATACCTGGTCCAAAACCATACCATACATTTGAATCCAAACCCTATTCACGTTACACTTATCCGAAATGAATATAAACGCGTTTCTCGACCAGCTTTACTTATACATACACACACACACACACACACACACACACACACACACACGTATATTTATTTAATTGTTGTAGTCGAGTATTTCTAACGATAAAAATCTGCACACGCCTATGACTGTGATATATACATTGTGTAGTATTATACACATTATACCTACATTTTATTCGTAAATATTTGTGTATATATTATTATTGTGCCGTCGCGGTCTCCGGACCGTAAAACGCGCGCGAGAATCAGGCGGCGGCGGACTCCGTTCAGTCCGCAGTCCGACGGCGAGCGTGTTGGTCGCCGCGTCCGCGAAAAGTCACCGCCTGCGATCGTCTTCCGAATGACAAACGCACGAGTCGTGTCGTATAATATATTATTCCACTGAACCACGCCATCAGGTCAGGTGTTCCGCGTGTACCGCCAACGTATATTTTATTTTCATAATTATTATTACAAATCATAAATTGTTAGATCAGTATAAATATATAATACTATATTGGCCCAGTCGCATCTTCATTTCCGCACGAATGATCAGTATCGACAGATACCTTATATAGGTACAATAGATGTTACATTGTCTGAAATACATGCGGTACATTTAACGCATAGTGTAATCGATTTCGGTTTTTTGTTGTTTATCGTCCCAAATGTCGTACGATGACGTACTACAACAATTTCGGTAGTGGCGGCTTGCACAAAACCGCCGTCAAACACAACGGAGACGTGATCGCTTGTCACAAATGTGGCGGATATAAGGTATTTACGGATAATATTAAACATATTTGTTGGTATATATATATATATAATATAATATTATTTTTTGTAAATACTTTAAAGAATAAAATAAATACTCGAGTTGCGCGTAGTTCGTTATTGATGCAATTGTTGTTGCGGGTGTCTTGGTGATGCGACCGGCACCGCGGATACTAATTAGTAATTACAAAGTTTTTGATAGATAATGTAATGATGATAAAAAAAATAAGTTTCTTCAAATATATGAGTTTTAACTGGTGGACCTCCCTCCACCCCACTTTTTGGGGAGGTAAAACATGTTAAATCGTTTTCAGGTGTTTAGAACCCTTTTCTACTTTGAAAACTTTGCAGCAGTTACCCATATTAGGTTTTTCCGAATAAATTATGTTTAGTCGTATGGCACGCAAAGTTTACAAACTTAGTTAACGGTTTTAAACATTTCCAAACTTTTCGAATGACTGTTATGTTTAAATATAGCTGGTATATTATATGAAGCATTGAAGCCTCTATGCAAATGTGCAATAACTATACATTCGTATTCGTTGTTATAAGCAGGGCCGGATTGGTCATCAAAATCTCGGTCCTGTGAGTGTGAGTGAAAATAAATTCATGTTAAAATATGATTGTCCACCTATAAGCTCGTAATAATTACAGACGTGATTTTGGGCCACTGAGTATGTAAATGGGCCGCTTATAGAAGTGAAAATCTCGATGGGCCGATATATACCAATCCGGCCCGGGTTATAAGTATATATGTATTGTGTTTAAAATGTCACCTTTAAGTTTTTCACTTGTGGAAATTATTCATATGGATTAATATATTTCCAGAGTCGTAACTTATTATATATAACATATTATATATAACATAAAATATCACGGTCTAATTAGTGGCATTTCCCATTAAGATGTAATCTTGTAAACTTCATAAACATCCAAATGGAAATGTTTAGAATTTTGTCTCATTATTTTTAACAAATAACGGGTATTTTAATAGTAATTGATTACATATTATATATAGCGTATTATAGATCTTGTTGTAGATAATGAAAAACATGAATGGGTCCGGAATTACTGCTTTTGACGTATAACTATTTTAATTTGCCATTATAACATAAGCCTATTTTGTTACACAAATTCAAGTCAGAGCAAGTTTGACATGCGCTAAAATATTTTGAATTATGTATAATATAATATATTGGAATTAAAAATAAATCTAAATTTAATTTTAGCTCTTAAAGATTAGGTATTTATCATCTTAACTAGTAAAATAATATAATAATAAAAGTAATTTGTTATTTTTAATTTCTTTGCTTTGCTTTGAAGGGATGGCTAAGCCGTTAACTATTCCAGGCTTTTGCCTCTACTAGTGGATGGAAATTTAAAAGAAGGTTTAATTAAGATGTTGTTCTACCCATGTTAAAGGGTAGGGTTTGGATATACGTTTAGTGGTTGAAGGGAGGTGAGTTTTACCTAAGAGTCGGATGTGGGCATGTGCGGAGAAAGAGTTTTTGTAAAACATCGATTTTGATTGAGAGAGAATTGAATTTTAGATAGACTTGAAATTTGCAGACTTAAGAAGAACAGAGTTTTTAACGATGGTGGGCACACCCGTTATTGTACGAATACCTATGTTTTGGACAGATTCGATTTGGACAGATTTCGATCAGATTCAGATTTACGAATAAATCTATTTTTAATTTCGATAATTTTTATGATTTTTATGATCTTTAATTGGTTACAATAAATTATCTTGGGTTGACAATATAAAATAGTTTTGCCTTTGCATATCGCATAGGTAGTTTTAACTACCTACATTATTTCAATATCATAATAGATATGTTACTGTTATAGTATTTGTTTAATATTTGATTGCAATACAGAGTTAACATATCGTCGGCCTAAATCGCAAAGGGCGTATGTCCAAAATTACAAATTTTTCAGGAGGAAACGCTTCGAACATATTTCGTCGGTCTAATTCAATAATTCGCCAAAGTCGTATCTCCATCATTTTTACAATGATAATATGGAGATACGACTTTTTTTAAATCTAAAATCATAACATCGGAGATACGACGATTTCTAACCAACAATTTAATGGAGGATAAAATTATACAATTTCAAAAACGGCCTTATCAAACTATGTGGTTTTTTTTTCTTAATTTTAATCACTAATAATCCTAAAATCCAAAAAAATGGAATTACGACCTTTGGGATTTAGGACGACGATATTGGATTTAAAATACTAGACATCCCACTATGTTTGTCTCTGTCAAACATTTTTTTTTTTTTTTATTAAATCTAAAGTTTTTCACTTTTTAACGGAATTACGCCACATTTAAAAAAAAAAATGTTGTAAATAACTCAAACAATAAACATATATCAGCAATAAAATTAGGTATCTATTATACAAAATAAATTGTCGGTAAAAGTTTTTTTCAAAATTGACACAGTTTATATTGTTTATAACCATATGAGTTATTATAAATTAAATTGAATACCTAGTTCAACTTTTACAATTTTTAACTCCACGATGGTATTTGGCTTTTTAGAATGTTAATATAATTTAAAAAAATATATATGTTTCCATATTTCACTGCATTAATAATTCGTTATAGTCAGTATTAAAAATATATGAATTAAAAAAGTCAATATTAACAGCATTATAGCACGATGTGATTGGATACTATCTGTATTTAATTTTCAGAAATAATAATTACAAAATTACAGTGAAATTTGTTATTTTTTCTTATTATTTATTTATAATAACTGTCATTAGATCTTATGTATTAAAGTATTTATTTAATGTGATTTACATAAAATACTAAAACTATATTATAATAATATTTCTAACGTTGAGTTTATTGCTACAATTTTGTTTCGTTAATTATTAAATGAGTACTGAAATCTGTGTTTATTTTTAAATCGGTATACCTACCTTGAAATACAGTTTATTTAGTTTATTAGTTCACTAAATACTACTACTATATTAATAAAAATAAGTTATTATATTAAATGGGCATATTACTTATTATAATAATAAGATCGGCCAATTCGTTTACAATAATAATATTTATTTTGTGTGGTTCAGCGTTTTATACTTTTAACTTATTCAGAAATGTTTAAATACAGTTTCATAGAACTACATAGACACATAGTATATGTACTATAAATATGTACTATATGTAGTATAAAATATAAATATTACCTATATATTATGAAGCTGTGTATACTTCACGGCCAGTGGTTTTAGTTGTAACAGCGTATTTACGAAACTCATATAGTACCTACAATTAACGCAATATAACAACGATTTACAGATTATTCAAATAAATAAAAATTCAAAATATTAATTATTCGTAAGACGATTTCCGACAAAAAATGTATTGCAATATATATTCATACCATGCATCGCCAACCTGTAAAGAGTTAAGTACATATAAAGTTTCGCAATATTACTTAGACGAAGCTTGTTAATTAAAACGCAAATGACTACAAAAAGTAGAAGTGAATATTATTTGGACAAAGTCACGTTTTCAGGCTTAAACTTTCGATCCGTCTACAGTCTAGATGTATTTTCATTGCTGTCTCATTGCTTTTATTATAGAGACCCGTTTTCTGGTAATTTATAGTTTTTCTGTTCTCATTTTGGATTTCTAATTTTACATATTTAATGTTGTGTTAATTATTTGATTACGTTAACTATATTGTTTCGAAAATTGTATACGATGTACGCCAACAAAGTACTTAATGTTAGTTATTATTTTCAATAGATTTACTTAAACTGTACATTATCTAATTTTACGACCAGAAAAATCGATGAACAAGTTTCAACATATTATTATATATTATAGTTAATGCTCATATTATACTATATGTCTATATGATCTTTTAAACATAATTTTAAATGGTAATTTAAATAAATACCTACGCTTCATATTCACCTGTTGATTATCCAGTCTCCTACGTTACAAATTAAAAAATTTAAGAATCGTGTAATTTTTTTTTTTCGATAAAAATTTGATCTAATTATGAAAAATCAAAACAGGTTTTTTGCAATAATTACACTAGTCTCGTGTACTCGTGTAGATTTTATAGGTTTTTGATATTCACATTATTTTCACCTTACAACAATGTATATGTGCACTGAAACCGCGAAATTATTTATAATTAATTTCCAATTTTGCATCTAATTATATACAAATTGTTACTCTTTAAATTTGAATGATTTGATCGAATCGTTTAAAAATATTGTATAAAAACGTTTCTGATTTTTTTTTCACTCGTAAATTAATTTTCCAACTGTCGGACATTATTAAGAGTCTCAGGACCCAGATGGTCGCCAATTCGTTATTCACCATTCACCGTGACGTTGTAGCTATACTAGGTAGGTACGCCTATACTTGATTTCGACGTGAAGCGTCCGTGTTTGTGTGACTTGTTGGTACTTACCGACAATTATTATGACAACCATTTGAACCACATTGTATCAATTACTATGTATCGGCGTATATAACTTTTGACACGGTAACGGTACAAAATAATTATTGTCGAACGGACGTCGAATAAAATGAATAATTGTCTATCGAACTTATTGGGTAGGTATACAATTGGTTTGGCATGGAAGTAATGTTATTAGCGAATGTATATTATATATTATATACGGATATTTGGTGTTTCGTCGTCACGGACATCATCCCGGGAAAACGTAGTAGGTAGTTAATTATTTTTTGGTGAGTGCATGACAGGGCGTACTCGTATACACACGGTAACAGACTGCTTTTGTGACCGACAAAAATCGTTCTGTCTATTTTTTGTTTCATTTATAAATATAACGTGCAATATTGTCAATCTAATGATACGCCCATTTTTGAATTTTTTTTTTCATTCAACTGATTTCAAATTGTACTAATGGTCATAATAATAATATATCGCGCTCGCTATTGTTTATTTCGCACAATACCATAAAGTCGGTTTTTTTTTAATGTCGTCGTGTTACAACTATTATATAGCGAAAATTCGAATTTTTTTTTCTGTTTCTGTTTAGGATGAGTGACTTACATGGAAATAAAGTATTTTTTTCCACCAAACCGTCCATAATAGAATATGCGTCTTTATAAAGACTGTTACAACCTCATAAATACCAATGTGGTACATATAATATACATATATTATTTAACAATAATAACAATAATAATAACTAAACATTGTATACACAAATATTTATGTTGTAGGTATGTACGCGCGAAGCAGTGTTTCTTATTTCTAGACGAATTTTTTCGGTTCAATGTGACACTTAAACCATTATAAACATTTATAACACTATAGTTTTTATGTTTATGCCGTGCAACGTGTATCTTCCCTGCAGAAATATATATGTATATGCATGGCGAATCTCATTTTAGTAAAACACGAACACCATAAAATCAGATACATAATTACATTAAATTGTTGTAACTTTTGTAAAACCATCGTCTATTTACACATTTAGATGTCAGTAGGACACCCATAAATTATTCGTACATATTATTATTACTCACGTGATATTTTCGGATAAAAATTTCATTTCCAAAACAGCTTCACACATGAATTCACACATGTGAATTCTAGTTTTTTTTCTCCAATCCAGTTTACAGTCCATATAATATAATGCATGGACGACAAAAGCCGAATTTTAATTTGGTTTTTGTGTGGGTTGAGTTTATGTGTATTAATTTAAGACTTTATTCTCAATTAATTACACCTATCCTAGGTGTCTCTCCTGTTTAGATTTCTCGGGGCGATAATTACATTTTATTAGTTTTTCCTAACACCTATAGTTTCGTCGCTGTGTCCATATAATAACTGCCTACAATTAATAAATTAAAATTAAATATACCCATCTCGTATTCAAATAGGCTCGTGGATTTATTTCTTCAGTTTTTTATTTTTATTTTTGTTCTATTATTTAATCTGTTTGATTTATTAGTATCGGTTTCATAATTTAGCTGATAACTACCTACCGTATAATTTGTATTCGCCCAATTTAATATATAAACAAATCCGAAGATGATTCTTATTAATAGTAGAATTTTTTTTTTTTAATTCGAACGTGTGTCGTAATATATAAATCAATTGAACACATTTACTCTTGTTCCCGATTTATTATAGCATTAACGAAACCAATCTAATTTAGAGGTGCACGTATATACATCGCTTGCGGCTATACACTGATATGAGTTTATTTACTCCTAGCTTTAATAGTGTCGATATTATACACGGATAAACCGCGGTACCAATATTCGACGAGTGTGCATGAGTATAATAAATATGTAAAACGGGTTTGGCTGTCTCGTAAATTCTGTTCGTTGTATCGTATTATATACGCGTGTCATATTTTGAGTACATTATTTTTTGAACAATTGTTTTTCATATTTTACGTCTTATTTAACGTTAATATGCAGATTTTTTTGAAGTGCAGATGCGTTTTAAACGCCTGATATGCGGAACATAACTGGACATATTTTTGTTAAAGATATTATGCTAATATTAATTGCAATTGCAATTCATCCAATACTGGAAAGTATTTTCAATTCTGTAAAGAAAAAAATTAATTGTACTAGGTATGTTCATAAATTACTATTATACACTAAAAATGTAACAATTTTAGATTTACAAACAATTCATTATACCTTTGTAATTTAGACACGTAATCTATCAACATTCAGTTAAGTACCTCGTTCCAATCAATTTGCATTTTACTTTGTTTCAAAATACAAGGGTTGCCGTTCAGCAATTGGGAAAAAAAGCGATTGTATACTAAAATAAAAAATACATCTCTCTTGGTTTAAGTGAATCGTAAAAGCTTATTGGCTTCGACATATTATGTTTTTTTTTGTGTTGTGAGCACTTTTTTAAATATGGTTCAATTCTCTCATGCAATATATAGTATTCAATTTATCGGAAATTGGATGTAATTTATACTTTATTGATATCCTAACAATTTCTTTTTGTTTATAAAAAGTTATTTTTAAAGAAAATGGTTTACTACAATATTCATAGTACATACCATGTTTCCATACAACGAACTTACATTTAACAAAATGTTCTATTTAACGAAATATTTATGGGAAAAAAATCAAATTAGAACCAAATTTATTTAATTCTATTTAACAAATTTCTCTATACCTAGTGCGAATTTTTTTGCTGCCCATGAGACTTATGAAATATGGACGTTTCAGTGTATTTTAAAAAAAATGTCATATCATTTTTTTTCTTGTTCAATAAAGCTTCTATTCAGTAAAATTCGCATTTGCATATCATATCATTTTATTATTTAGAAATTATTTTTCATTAGTTAGGTACCTATAATTATGAAATAATAATTATCGGTATTAAAAATTATACGCAAGTACAAATTATAAACACTCAACATAGTTATTTGAATATATTATTTATAACGTTTTTAGAATAAGCGGCGATGGTAATTAAAAACTGATTTAAGATGAGTCTCATCGACATTTTGATGAACACATATCATATTATGTAGGTACCTGTAGAGTGTAGACTCTTCTGTAGTATGCATAATAATACGATAATATTATTATAATATAGGCAACACAAAGAGGACGCACTGAGTCTACCCACAACTATTATATTATAAATAGGCATTATATAAAGTATAAAACGACTAATTACTTTGGTATGAGTGATGATGATTATAGCCTATAGGAATCGAAATTTGAGTCATCTCTGTCGAATAATGTGTATAATATAAATTAGTGTCTAAAAAACCGCAAACTTTAGCAGCTAATTGATACGTCCAATATGGTTTTGTTCAAAGCCGTTACTAAAATTCGAATTAGTATAAAACGGACAAATAGGTATTAAAACAGAAATTAAATTCTAGCAGGGATGAGCATATTATAATGATACATCCGTTGAATTTGAATTCGTTCCATTTTAGGGATATTATTTAACGTTATTCGTTAAAGTTATTTTACCGCAATGTAATTTAAATATATGCGTATTTAGACTTGCTAATTATCCGACGAAACAAAATAATGTATATGACTCTGATATTAACACTACTTTATACTTATGCTAATAATAGTAAATAAAAATGTATTAATATGTTTTTCAAATTTTAATATTCGTTTATAATATTCAGTAAATATAATAAAATATAATATAATATTGTATATATGTACATTGTACAAGTGGATTCACCAAGCATGCTCAATCCTATTTTTCCTTTAATAATGAATTTATTTAAATTTATTTTTGGAATTTTTCAATATAGGTACCTATGTTACTTGTATACAATATTTTCGAATTCTTGAGATTTTGTTCTACTTTACGTGTGTTGTGGTGATACAAACCGCGGTTTTTCAAATAGTAAACCCCCTTTTTACTGTAAATCATCTAGTGAATATATATTTTTTAATATTGATGTACCTAATTCAAAATTCAAACGAGTAGTTTCTCAGTTATTAAAGTGTTTATAATATGAATCATTAGTTCTTAAAAATGGTTTTACAAAAATATAAAATATCTATAATATTGGATTATATCTATAGAACCTATTTATTAATTATTGTATTGAGAACTTTTTTAAAAATTATAAATAATGACTGAATAATATAAACTACTAAAATAGCCAAATAACTATAGCCCCCACATTTTAAAAACCCATTATCCTAAGTACATACAGTTAAATATCTCAAAAACTACTCGTTTGAATTTGAAAGTGTCAAAATTCTCAATAAAATGATCTGCTAAATAATTTTCAATATAAATTATGGGATTTCATTTAAAAAACATAATTTTATATCTCTACATGAGACTCCTTAAGTAGTTAGCATAAAAAATATCGAGAATAAGAAAATGTTGTATTTAAATATATTTAAAAACTTCAATAATCAGATTTTGAATTACTGCATAATTGAAGAAAAATGGTGGTTGGAATGCTTGGTGAATCACTCTGTGTATTTATTTAATTGCAAATTGTATTATATTATAATGATTAAATATTTTGTAATACAATAATTAATATTTAATCCAAAATATTTTTTTTTTTTTATAAGAAATCGCTTTAAGGTTAAAATAAATTGGTTTATTTTATTAAAATATCTTTTACAAGCTATGAATGAAAAAATAAATCGAGTTTTCTATTTAAAATACCTATAATACATATTTATATAGAAAAATACTCATGACGATCATATTTATTGTGTCCTATTACTATTGTAATAAAATAATATGGTTAAATATTTTGTATTTAATATGTCAGTGTAACGTAAGAACACCATAAAAGTTTTTTAAAAATTATTGATATTTTATATATCAAATAATTTATTGGCAAATTATTGTATCAATATAAATAAATGGTACCTTTGCTCGCAGAATAACGGTTTTTGAGTGCCTATATTATATAATATAATATAATACATCGTTTATTGATTAGTTAACTACCTATGTGTAATTAAAAAAAAAAATTATTTCTTGAACGGACTTAATACAATATGAGATACCTTTGGGGTTAGCTTAAAATATTTAATGGCCAAACAAAATGTTATCCAGTTTAAACATGGTTACTACCGCAATTATTTATATACATTTCCCATAGGGTTGTTTACTTTTACTTTTGTTTTTTCCTGGTCACTTTGTGTATACAACCAATACATACATAAGCAGACCTTTGATTTGAAGCTACCTATACATTATACCGCCGTACAGTTCGATTTTAATCTCTTTTGGTGGTTGACTAAAATTATATAATATGACACATTTTTCGGGATTGTTCGGAATTTTTCAAATGGTTTTATTACTAATTTGCAAGGCTGGGCATTAATGAGTTAAAAAGTTAAAGTTATTTTATATTAACTTTTTAACTTAACTAGTTAATTTTGGCTTTTCATTAACTTAACTGTTAACATACTAAATTTCTTTTTTAATTAACGTGAAATGAACGAGTTAATTTTTCATTTCAAGAAGTAAGTTAAGTTAATTTATTTTGTTTTTAATTTTATCATATTTCACTACTTCAGTATATTTCGTTTTCATGTCAAAAAATATTTACCGTGAATTGTTTAAAGTAAAAAATGTATATAATTCGAATTTAACTAATATGGAAACACTGTATAAAATATAAACACTATAGTCTATGTTTGATTACCTTTTTATTATTACTATTAATAAAAGACAATTTGTTAAAATGTAAAAAACGTTTTTATTGTATTCTTATGATTGTCACACTTTTTTCTGTTGTCTAGTATAACCTCACATTCTTGTTGTCATTTATATTTTATCTTATCAATTGTTTATATTCTTATCATTACCCACACAGTCTATAATTTAGTTTTGGGTTGGAAAAAAATTAAGTATGTTAGCGTTGTATAAACAAATTAACTTTTCTTTAACTTAATAAAAAGTTAACAAAAAGTGTGTATTAACTTTTAACTTTTTGTTTTTGGTGCATATTAATTTAACTTAACTGAGTTAAAATAAATCATTAACTTGCCTAGCCTTGCTAATTTGTATATGCATAGACCAGCAGGGGGCAGATCGCATATTATAATTTTTCCTAACACCTTTTTAAGTAACCATACTTTTTTTATTAAAATCTTGACTATTTTTTAATATTTCGTTCGCTGTGAGCTACATAATCATTGTTTGTATAATATACAATGATTTTTAAAGGCATCCGCCCCAATGGTCCACGCAAAATATAATATTTCTCATTTTTGTTTTTTTTTTTTATATAAAAAAAAAAATTAATTTAAAAACAAATAACTCCCTCATCCCTCGCCCACCAACTTGTACGCCCGCGGCCGATACGGTTATGGTGATGATGATGTATACGCGTATATTGTTTAATATTTTATCTTAAATGAAACAATAAACGCAGATAAATTGTTTTTTTTTTTGGCGATACACAATGTAACGAGGTGTGCGCACAAAATCTCACAGTAAAATTTCAAAAATAATACACTTAGGAATAGTATTTGATATTTTGCACAAAATAATATTATATTATATGGGAACTATGTATATAGGTATATATATACAATATGAT
Organism: Acyrthosiphon pisum; assembly: GCF_005508785.2. NCBI lineage: Eukaryota > Metazoa > Arthropoda > Insecta > Hemiptera > Aphididae > Acyrthosiphon > Acyrthosiphon pisum. The sequence goes on along the minus strand of NC_042496.1, from coordinate 16,111,101 downwards.
GCGAGGACCGGAGCAATAAATCAAATACCTACTCGGAACAATCTAAAAGCGCCACGCGCGCAAATGAAATATTGCCCTAGGGAATTTTTATGCATTTCGAATTGGGTTTTGGAGCAATTAAAACGTAATAAAAAATTTAGTAGCGTCCTGGCCGACAGCGGCAGTAAAATATAATAATAAGTTTCGTTGTTATGTATAATAATATTATATAGGTGTAATGGCAAATGATTACAAGTTACGTTAGATTTTATTATGTAGAATCGACATAGAGTTTAATAGGCGTAGCCGATTTGTGTAATATAACATTATACCTCGCATTATACATAGCGTCCAAATTGTGTGTTAAAATATTGTTAGAGATTGCATTAAAATTATATACGATCCCCACCGGCTATGTAGTGCAATATTATTACCTATAGAATATAGATATATTGTATCGCTGGTATGACTTATTTTTAAATTCATATCCATAAATGCATTCGATTTATTTTGTCTAAGGTATAGGAATCTTCTATACACATATTCGCGATTTTAATCAAAAATATTTAATTTGTGTATAAACTATGTACTATGTACTATGTAGAATGTAGATATATAGGTACTCAACGGATATTATAGTAGATTATAGTATTATACACACATTACCATGCATCTGAGCATAATCAATTAACGATGTATTATATTATATATTTTAATTTATGTAAATATTTCTTTACGCGATGTCTACAATTATTGCCAATCAATCATTTTATTTTCACCGAAAACAATCGATGGTAATAATAATAATTTGGAGCAATAATTTTAACGACCACACTCGAGACGACTTATGCGAATAATAAATACATTTAATTTCACACCTTAATAACCCCTTCTAGAGCCATTCAATAAAAGCAATTTAAATTATAATTATTATCTGTAGTCTTTCAACGAGAAATAATGTTTGCTACTAATGATGACGCGTCGTCTTTGCCGGAACATTCATTAAAATTTAAATTACTCTTCCTTTATATGGCACCAATACACTGCAGTTACGCTCGGTTTCTAATTAAATACAACATATACAATATACATCGATGACCACGAGCATATTTGACGTTGTTATATACCTGAGATCGTATATAATATATATAGTAAATATATTATGTGCATACAGGTACCAGCGTACACCCACTTGGCAAGCGATTCAATAGGTCGGATTGTGTACATATACAGCGCTGTACACATAATATTGTGAATCATCGTGTATTGTCGAAAGGTTGTCAAGTCGTATAGCTATCCATTCGGAGAGCGATCTGCGCGCGTGAACGAGATGGTCGAAAATATATTTGAAAACTTTTCGATACAGGCAATCGAATACAGCTATATAATAACAGTAATAATATTATACGGTTCAGCGTGTCATATTATACATAGGACGTCTTTTCGTAGGGGTAAAATATGTTTTATTCTGATACACGAGTTTATTAACGATCTGAAAAGTACCTATTAGTGCGTACTTCAAAGGGATTTCGAAAAATAAAAACATACTCACTCTTATAGTTTTGTCCACACATATGTATATATTTAAACTTACACTGTCGTCATAATAATACATCATCGCTTCGACCAAGTGAACCGAAAAATTACACCGTAATCCTTTTTGGCACCGATCCGCACGTTTACAATAGATTTCTTTCGCGTGTCAATATTGCGCGAGGGTTTTTACAATCTCGAGTTTCGTCAAGCCCGAGCGTTATAACTTATAAATCACATAAGTCATAATAACTCATACGATAATGAATATATATAGGTACACCAGCACACCGCCTCGGAGCGTCGTGTTTCTAAGACAATGTTTTATCATACATAATATTGTATACTCGTACATATATTATACATTCATATAGAATAATATGTGTATGCAGGTAATATTATACAGTTATGCATAAAAGGTTTTGGTGCAGTGTGGCGTCTATATAGTATATCGTTACGGTATGTACAGCTATTATGTATAACAGATATCCCCCGAAGATTTACTATATGTCTGCGCACAACACAAACTTTATTATACCCTGCAGGGTCTGACTCGAATAAATCGGGGGCGAGCGCCGCACGATCACCCGATCCGGGGTCTAACGTAGGATACCCGCGATCGTTATTTTATCTTTCTACGCCATTCAATATTTTGTTCCACCTCGTTATAATAATAATTGTAATTTCAGATTTGCACCTGATTAATGCTTTCAAAACCAAAGTCAATATTATAACTTTATATATTATGTATACCTACGTATAATATTATAATATATATCAGTAATTATTATAGTGAAATGTACACGTTGTTTGATTGAAATAATTTGCTCACGGTAAATGATGACCTAGCTAGTATGCATGCTCGTGCACTAAATTGCATTGCGTTTTCGAATTTATTGAAATCTACCACTATACACGAGTATAATATTATAATCTATAATACAACAGTACTTCCTGCAGTGAAATCCTCGATAATTTCCCAGCCACCATCTAGTCAGCATATAGGTATAACATCGATAAAAAAACAAATCTTTTTGAAAATGCACGCATCATATATTATGCAGAATGTCATTCGTGCTGCGTAGTCTACGTTCGTCTTTAGTGTAGGTATAAGGTTAACTTACTGACCTAGACTTTTGGCCGCTCCACAAAAGTCAATTATATTATACCATGGTCATGTGCGTACGTAGTTTGACAGTCTGCGACATAAGTCGTAAAGAAAGCCTTTTGGCCGATATTTTGACGTCCATCGGTTAATTAATCGCGTTTGTTTGCTTCTGCAAGCGTGTGGTCTCCTGACGTATGGCTGCAATTGGTCGTGTAAAACGGTCAAAGAGAATAATATATAAAAAAAACTTTATGTTATGTTTATACAGAGTGATAAAATAACTGAAAACGCTAATTTCATGAGTTAATTGTGGTGTTTTTTTTTAACAAGTTTTATGTTTGAGGTAGGTACCTACTAACAGTATATGGGTTTACAAAAAATAATAGTAATTACAAATAATAATAATTACAACTCACACTGTTAATATTAAGTAGAATACTTTTTTTAATATGCCGATGTATACATTTAGAATAATGAACTCAATGCATTTTGTTAGTATGCACAAATAATTTAAATTATAGGTACCTATTGGTGTAAAATGAGAGCATGCGACAATGTGGCGATCTACTCCGCTCATCCAACTCTATATTGTTTTGTGATATCAATTTTTTTTTTAAAAACATAGGTATTCTGTTTTCATCGAGAAATCAATAATAATCTTGTGTCGTTGAGATATAAAAAAAAATAAAAAAAATAGTAAAAAGTTACAACAATATATATTATGTTATGCTTCTATAACGATATAATATAAAAACATTGTTTTTATAAATCACAAACATTGAATTGTAATAGCTAGTTTAACGAATCGTCCCGTACATATCATTTCGACGACTCAATATGTTTCTGCAGGATACAGATACGCAATTGCCCGTGTCGTAGTCGGCGGTACTCTGCGAAAATGATTCGACGCTCTGCTGCGCTTTACAAATAGTCTATATTATTATACGATTTTAGATGTGACGTGTATGATGGGATAACCATAAAGCAGTCGTACACAACTTTATAGGGTTTTAAAGAATGTATTATATTTTATCTTAAACCTATATATAGGCTATAATGCTGTGTGCGTATAATATATTTATTTGCATAAAATCATGACCTAGGAATATTGCATTTTTTCCCCTCCTGCAGTGTCTTTTTATTTTCGTCGGCACATACCCGATATGTGGGCCCAAATATTTAATAATTCGTCGTTGCTATAATTTATGCATGTAATACACCGCCGCGAGTGTTATATATACACCCACAAACAATTTTATTACATTAATGTTTATTGCGTCTGAAGCGTTTATTGTTTTCCTCGTAAAGTTAACAAAACAATCATAATACTATAATAAACAAAAGTATATGGCCACGTTTTCCATTAAATTTACATGCATGTACATAATGTTAAATTAAATTATGGGATCATATATTGATGTTGAGTTTTTTCTTTAAGAAAATTTCGCACACTTTATAGTTACACATTTGTTGGTTTGTTACATAATTGCATGTAATGTATGCTAAAATATGACCATGGAATTAGTTTATTTTATTCTTACAGTCTTACATAATATTTTACAAAATATTATACTTGCTAATTAATAATATTCGTTATGCTTGCAGTCTTTGAATACATTATGTAGTCTTTATTCTAATTGTAATACTAATTAAAATAATATATTTCCATTTTGGTGTACATTATTTTAAAACAAAAATTATATTATATATTTGTACTAGAAATTATTTCGATTAAGTTGATTTGAATATTAATAATCATGCACAATTTATGGGTGATGCAAATAAACCGTCATTGTGCAAGTTAGGAAAAAGTTATCTTGATCATTGAATTTTGATCATTGTTTTCAATACCTCATCCTTGGTCTATATTATATCAATGTTGGATATAGGTTTTTCCTAATAATGTTTGTCACATATATGTACTTACAACGTATTATATGCATTATATGCATGTATTATAATACCTATTGTAGTGCTATACATTAGACCTTAATATAAATCATAGTGATAAAAATCGTATATCATATGGGTTTTTATTTTTAAAGTGTAATAATTGAACAAATTGAAGAATAAAAAATAACGAGCTAGAACTTTTTAGATAAAATATTAGTATTTATTAGACCTGTATCATATAATATATTAAAACTTTTCTCAAACAAAATAGAGTTTTTTTGTTGTTTATAATTTATAAAAATATAAATTAAATACATTTTCACAATAGTTGCAACAGCGGGTATATACTGTATATATATGTATTACGGTTAGTGTAATTTATGATTGTTTTTCAAAATTCATAACGTTAAACACTGAACATCGACATGAAAGTTCGTATATATTTTGTTGAAGTTTACTAGTTTGATCTAGAAATATAATTTATATATAAATAATAAATATGGATTATAATATTTTTTAGTTTCGAATTGCCTTAATATAGAATGATTTTGTGGAGGTACTAAATACTAAGTACAGCCTTAACATCAATGCCTATAATCTATATCATGTACCAATTGGCTATTTATCAATTTAAATTACATGTAAGAATTATATCACAGTATTTTTATTTTTATTATTTCGAAAAAAAAGAAATTATTTTTATTTTTATCTTACAAGCAAGTATGTTTTGATTAAATTACTAGTTCTTAACTAAAGATTATTAAAAAAATAATATACCATTTATACTTATATAATATGTAAAATATACATAGGTACATACATACTAAGAAAATAATTAAGCAAGCCGTTCTTTGTTATTTAAAAATAAATAAATAAAAATACGGAAATGTTTTATGGTTTTTAATTTAAATAAAAAAGCTTAGGTACTTTATTTCATTCACATAAAAGTTTTTCCATTTAAATAAATACGTACGTCTTCAACTTTGTTTTGTTGCGTCGTTTTCGTGATAATCTGCCATAACTGAATATATTCTCATAATATAGCGTTGTAGTATAAGTATCGCGTCTATCCTTTCGCCGCTTTCAATCATATATATTATATTATAATATGGTAAATGTTAAGACAGAAAAAAGATTGACATTTTGTCTAAATACATTCGAGTGCGCGTTTTGTGATCTAAAAAAGAAAATTCGACGTTTGCTATTTCTTTGATATCATAATATATATTACATATAATAGTATAATACTATAACAACAACTCTTACCGTCGGCCCTATACTGCGGCTGTCCAAGTCTTTCCTCTTCGTGTACATATATACCAATATATTATATATAATGGTAGTTTATAGGTATTTAGGTAGGTACCACCTACATTTACGTATATTGTCGAAGTCTGCATCACGTAACACGCGTTTTTCATCGGCGCCCCGAGGTCTATTGAAAAATAATATTATTTTAATAGCCCGGTACGATATTTTTATCACCTCCGTGTATACGTGTAATAATAATAATGAAAAGACTTAACATCAAAAACGAGAAAAAAAAATACCCGTAACAAGTGTTTAATCACATATTATATACATATTATACATAATGCGGTGAACCGCCGCCGCCGTCGTCGTATATTATAATATAGCCGCCCTGTTATGTCGTGTTATATATGTATACACATTACATAGACGATTTTCCCGCTGACGGCTATAAATATGTGCGCTAGTGGAGGGCTTAATTGATCGAAATCATAATACGCGCTCTTTATTTCCTCGAGCATCACACGTATATACATGTATATAGTAGGTAAGTATATACATTCATCGTAGCTATTTAGTCGTTTAAATTTTTAAAATGCCGCTCGGGATCGAAATATATTTCACAGCCGTCGTGATATAGGTAGGATTTTGTGTATAACCATAATGCTTTTGAAGCTTATATATTTGAACTAGGTACTACTAAATCTGCGTCTATGATCTTATAAAAAACGTATGAATTTAAGGTAGCGGACACTGGTATTAGTAGGTACAAATAATCGTCGGCCATAAATCCCGCAAACATGCAGAGTGACAAATGTCATTAAAAAACGACGTCTATGAAGACAACATTTTTTAACGACGACTGACGTCTTATTTACCTATGTCAACATTTTTATATAACAATATATAGATCGTTCAAAAATATTGTGTTCACTTTATAGGTAGGAGCTTTATCATATGGAATATATTATGGTTTGTGCCGAAAAAATCTACACCCGCGAATTTGTCTATCTATTATAAATCTATTATATTATGTGCGTTACACACAGGTTTCTCTCTATACGTGTACTGCAATTTACATAGTATAATATGTACATTGTACCTACATCTAAATATTATATATAAAGTGAGTAGGGAAGTGAGTACCACTAAATCTGATCACATTGGCATTTTGATTCTATGAACTGATTGATTTAATTCCATAAAAATATCTTCTTAATTACCCTTTGATACTATACTTATAAAACCAATTAAGTTTTAATTTAATGATATACAATATACTTTTTATTAATACAAATAAAACATATTTGCATATTAATGAGAAAAAAATGTACACTAAATAATTGAATTCGGGTGCTTAATTAATTTACATTTTTTCCGAAATTAATCGGTAACCCTTATTTTTACTTCATAATTCACAATATATTATATTTATATGGAATAATAAGTGTAAGTGATGACACTGATTATGAGTGACGTATTTACGAGACCTTCCTGTGAAGCCACTTCGAAAATGTAATAAATAATAATACTTGTAATAATTGAAATCTTCTATCTCAATAATTTTTAATATGGCATTTAAGTTTTTTCTGTAGTTACTTTTCGAGTAACATAATTTCCTCGTTGTATAACTTACATTTCTCCAGCACACCAATGTCAACAATATTCCATTTCTTGTATGAAGAAAACCAATAAATAATTAGTAAGAGCATTTAAAAACTGGAGAGGGAAATGGGTACCATTTTGAAAACCTCAGCTTTTTTAAGCTAAATAGTTTGTACCTATGTGTATAAAATTGTTTATAAAAATGATTCAACTATGCAATAAATACTGTGATTTTAATAGTAATTTTATTTACAGAAATATAGTATAATGATTTGTTTATTAGGTTTTTAATTTTCGATTCCTATTAACGATGATAGGTTCAATAAACCAGTGAGATGGTAATATAGTGAAACTCACTGTACTCACTTCATATCCTCATTATGTGACGTAAAAAATTATTCAATGTTCTTCTCTATGTACCTTGGTTCTGTATCGTCTCTTATATTTTTTTCCTATTGATCTTACAATGTTAAACGAACCAGATACCTACCGTGTATGGATTTTGATTTGAGAGTATTTGATTTGGTTTGGTGTATGTATACAGGTATTTCTTATGGCGCAGTATACCAATTAAGAAATAAATTATGTGTGGAGAATAAAATAAATAAATAAAATATAAGAGTAATGGTTCGTAGCGGTCGTACTATTAATTATCAGGTGAGAATACATGGTTATATTAACAGAATGGAACAGTTTTTTTTTTTATATTAAAGGGACTATGGTTAGGTATAATATATATATAAGACAAATATAAATAGCCAAGTCATGCGTGTGTGTATCTTTTTAAGTGGCTTATATTACTCAGCATAATATTTAGCCCACAGACGAGTTGGACAAATATTTATTTATTTACTTTGTTTCTGCCGGTAGGTATAACTATGTACCAGCTAAGCGCGTATTATACGTATCTATATTTATATAATACTACCTATACACTTCAGCAGATATACGCGTTATAGCCGTTAAGATTTAAATTTGTATCGTATTATGTTATGCCGCTTTTTATTATTATCTATCAGTGTTATTAGTTTGTTAAAAATAAAACTCTTGACAACATGATTATTAGTTACCTGCAGCTTGTTATAATTATGTTAATGATTTGATTTTCTTGAATATTTATGACTTTTAGTTTCTCTATATACGAATCCTTCTTTCGTATGTTATATATACCTAGCGTTGCAATGTTAAAAAAATAGATACACAATAAATTGTATTTAACTATCCATTTATTATTATATTATATAGGCGCGCTTTAAAAGTTCGATAATATATAATTGTTCGTAAATAAAAACAGAATGTATATGTTTTAATATGCTGAACAGACTCAAGTTATAAAATATAGGTATGGACCGACCTTTTTTAAAGCACATATGTTTTCTGCGGGTAATCGCGTTCAATGGACTTCATATATTTTACTACCTATGGTGATTTTTTTTCACTCGATTACCGTAATAAATATATTTGACCCTAGTTGTCGTAAATAAAATATACATCGTAAATCCGTTTACCCGGTACCTATATACCTTTACATAATTATATACCTATTAAATATGCATTACTTATACATATTATATTGTACCTATAATTGTGTTATAGTTCTACGCAATATTGTTGGGAAAAGACTTGATGATAATATTATTCGTATGCGGCCGTTATACAAAAACGGCAAATAAGTCGATTCGTGTTGCCAAAAACCTATACTCTATTATATACGTTTTTTATATATTATGCACATATAGATATATATATTACCTATATACTACCTATACTATAATAGTATCAATGTATAATATGATGTGTACTTAGCGTGTAGAAAAAATATGTATAATTTTTTTCTATTATCCGTCCTCGTTATGTACCTATATTATATCATATTATATACCTATGGGAGGCGCAGTGAAATTGTATTAATTTTTTTTCGTACGATTATGAGACGACGCGCAGCGTACATGCGTTTCGACGGCGATTTGTTGTCGTTTCGGTCTTTGGCCATTTACGCCTTACAAGATAAAATTATCCCTGTAGGCTACATATATCCGAGATCGAGCGTTACATATAACCACTTTAGGTATCGATTTAATATACCTAGTGGAATACATATTGTATTTTACGATAACGTTAACCTTATTATGGTCGGATTGACGGGAAGACCACAATAATGATATTACCTATGCGATAATCGTTCAATAATTCTGCAGTGATATTATGCTATGTGTAACTACACAGTTGCTCAGTCGTGTGGTAGACCATGTTATATCCTTGTCTTTCAAAACACATAATGCTATATATTAAGTATATTATAGTACCTACCTATATAATAATCACGTGAAAGACCCCCGAGGACAATGCACAGCATAATATATAATATATCCTATTTTTTCCCTTTATTCTTCGGAGGTTTTAAATAACGTGTATATGGTACATAAACATAATGTATATATTATGAATATTACATAGCTGTAAAAGTTTTAAATAACTTTCGTATACATTTTCTGCAATTCTTTAATTAAGTTTCGCTTATTGTGTAAACACGATTTGTAATTCTTTTGTCCGACCTGCGCGCGGTGTCGCGTGTACTGCGCATTTTGAATACCTAATAATAAAAAAAAAACCGAGCGGATGCTTGTGTATAATGTATTACGTATACACTATAATATATAGTATAGTAGCACTTAAATTATTAATTGTTAGATTTCCTCGTTCGCTCGTTGTGTTTATATAGTATAAATGTATAATATAATCGCGATAATATCGAATTGTGTATACATAGTATATTATGTAGTATATACTTTTTACTATATATATATATATATATGCACAAGAGGTAACGATCTCTTTATATATTCTCTGATGTTAAACTGTTAAAGCACGATTTAACTTGGCTGTATTGGTATATAACAGCAAATAACTGCATTTACTAAATCAACACAACGTTTTATTTTCGTTTACTGCTGTTTGAGTTATTCTGTAAGTAGCTAGGTATGCGTATTATATAACCTATATATTATAAATGATGTGTATATGGTATAAGTAAATTTTAGAGCCAAGCTAATCAACTCTAAAAAAAGGTCTCTGTAGGTAGTTAACTAGCTTCGGATACTGCGAGTTTTCACATTTAACACGAATTTACGCATGTATATTATATACTATGCTGTACGAACTGAAATGTTTATAACTAGTAAACACGATGTCCATTTCGCTCATCCAATTACTTTAATTGATTTAATTAAAACCTATATAAAAATATGCGACGTGCATTGAAAAAACCGATACAGCTATTTCCCGATGTAAATTAATACTTTGGCCTGATCCTTAAATCATATAATTATCAAATATTTATTACCCGATGGCAACTGATACTGTATGTATATATATAGAATATATAGACATATAGCATATAATATATATGCTCTAATATATAGTCCGTTTTTCAAAATAATATTTACAACACGCAGCCAATTCATACTATTCGGTATTGTTAATAATTTGCAATTTTTCTTTTTATCGGACTAATTATTATATTTTAAGCTAATCACCCTCGTCCACAATACACGTGTTGGTGCAATAATTACAAACCTGCTTAACAGCATAGCAATCTAAATTTAAAATTTATTGGAACGGTATATACCTACAAGTGTATATAGTATACGACGAGGACTGAATTTTAATGTTTAATAACGAACGTCTAGTGCTGTAAAACATTTAAGTAATACGTAAAGAATTGTTATTTGACGAAAAGAGAATAGTATTTCGCTAGTTATAATAACCAGAACCAGGAGATACTTTTTTATCTCAATCATCTTTTTCCAGCTATTCAAATTCTCATATCCATGTCGTGACTCCGCTTATATTTTGTACACAATATTATCTACTTTGTATTTGGATCATCAGTAGTTTTAACAGATTCCTATAAATCTTCCATTCCATCCAAGTATTTCACGTTTGTAAAATCCTATGATGTTATTTCATAAACGTGTTCGACTATAATACGTTTTTGTTAGTCCTACCATAATAATGATAATAATAATAGTATATTCGTGATGTGTGCATAAACCACCAGACGTAACAATACCATTAAATCAGTGTTTATTCGATACGAAATTCTAGATTAGGTAGGTATATATAATTTTCCATGTGAAATATATATGCAAGTGTACATAATATATAAGGTAAGTAATTCATCAGTTGTGGGTTTTTGGTTATTCGTTTAGAAAGCGAATTTGTGTATGTGTTTTGTGACTCTCGGACGGATTTTTTTAAGCGAACGTTATTACCTATGTACTAAAATGTAAAATACATTCCTCGGTCCACGCATGCTTTGTAGTATCTTAAATATATATGTTTATTATGTGTATAAACATACAAAGATAAATTACGATAACGAAAAACCGATTAGTTAACATTATATGAACATTGCCCAGTGGTATTTTCATATTATGAATAGCTGCAGCCACCGATTTGTATAATTTAACATATTTACTTAGGTTAAATATTTATATTTTTTTGAGGTATATACATACTTACATTTTTTTTATGGATTTGAAATAATTTATTCTAACGGGGCTATTAACAGAACTTTGTATCAAAATGATGGTATCTCCAATCATCAAGTTATTTACGGTGTTAAACTGTATGATATAAAAATATTATATGTTTATGAAATGTTAAGGTGATCAATGATACTTTTCAAGTATACGATGTAACTCATAATACTTTACATTTTGTTTGTGCAGAGCGGGTGTTCTAACGTTCGCAGTACATTCGATTTGGTACTTTTGGGAAAAAAATTGTTGGATATCGAAATGCATTTTGTTGACATTTTTATCTGTCTAGGATTCTTGTTTTTTTATAATGTATTTGGAATATGTAAAAAAACGAAAAATACAAATATCACAACTTACAAAATAAACTATAACTTACACTAAATCATCGAACTTCAAGCGTAATAACAATACGTATATGTGTCTTAACAGTGAAGTATGACTGGATATATTTGTTCTTTTACTAATTTAGTTAAGTGCTTACTTGATTTTTTCTCTCTATGTCTGTGAAAATATAAACTATTGAACTCTAACTCCGATGATATAATATATACCGCGAAACAATTGTTATTTGCTCTAATGCGCAAAACGCAACCATTGTAGACTGTATTATTTATGTCAAGATGTTATTAAAATTTATCTCAGCTGAATGCTGATTACTTATCAAGAAATATGCAATAATAATTATTATATTACAACGTTTATTATAGGTGTGTTTCATATTAGATTTATAATAAATTATTTTAGTAGAAGCCGAGAGTGTACTCTTATATGCGTAACTATTGGTACTAAACTATATTTTTTTTTTCAAATTTAAAAAATACATTAAAAAATGCTCATAAATATAGTAGCGTAGTTCAATATATAATATAGTAATGGTGGGTAGTATAATAATAGTAGTAGCGTGGTAATGAACCGATTACTTATCGAAAATTATGGTTAATCGTTATAATTTGTGTTAATCCGCGTTTTTATGCGATTCGGTATTAGGTTACCCGTCTTTATGATCTGGGATCGGGCTCTGGTCGGTGGTTTCGCGCGGTGTTTATAAAAAAAAAACAAAATACGAAACCGGTATGTTGTGAGCGCACAAGCTGCATGACGTGCCGAATAATGGCGGTAATTATATCGTAATGCGCAAGTTTGAATAAAATAATATCATCGTATATTATCTTGTTGTAATGTCCACGGCGGCACACACTACACACGCACGCACTCATATATATACTTACACATTGGATGTGTATAGTATGTACACCTACAATCATATAACGCGCGTGTGTCGTAGTTATTATTATTATTTTTTTATTATTCCACACAACGTCATGCACGACAGTAAATCGTTAACTGCAGACGAAGATTGAACAGCAATAGTATATAACTCCGTTATATTCATGTATATCTATATACTGCAGTATTATGTATATTCAGTGACGTTGGGCGTCAACAAATCAATATAAATGTGTACACCTGTAAATATAATTACCTACGATATTTTTTTTCTCCCCGAACCATAAAATTATATTGTTTTAAACATAAAATACGTCCTTATACGCGTACATATTATGTATATATCATTTTGTAGGTACCTATATTGCAGTATACCGATATATTAATGGCGAACTGGATGAATTTTTTTCGCGTTTAAGTTATTATGTTTTTCGAATTGAATATATATTATAATACGTGTAAATATTAGTTACGAGTCACGTGTATAATATGCACTTAGATACTGGAAGGTGGTCAAAAACTATAATTTATTAAAATGTATATAGTCCGATCTCCAGGGTGAATTCACTGAGTTTTGATCCGGAATAGATTCTTATTTTTTTTTTTTTTTTATCATTTGGAATCGTACTATTATTATCTATACTATTGTCCAGTCACAAATCGAAACGAAACGTAAGAAAATTATAGTTTATGTTTTTAATAATAATCGCTGTTATTACGGTGTCCGTATATTATAGTGTGTACAGCTTCGTCCAACATATACGTATGGTATAATTTTATTTTTGCCAAAAATATTTCCTCTTTATATTATACTGCTATAATATTATATTGAACTTATTGTGAAATTCAATACTATTATGATAATCGTTATTGTAATAACACTTAAACGTTTCTGCGATCAGCTCGCAACCAATGGCATACTATAAATTATGCGCACGACCTTAATATTATGTATAGTTATCAAAACTATACATAATATACAATAAACTACAACATGATATACTTCAATATCTTCTACAACCGTATTTTCGCTGAAATTGATCTCGGTTTTTTGTTGAAAATACCTATGTTTATTTATATTGTAATATACAATTGAGACGAATACGTATCGACTTGTGGACCTCCGTCTTCTCCGATCATTGCACTCAAATCGTTGGCCTTGCGTTTTCGATGATCCTGAAACAGATAAAGTAATTGAACAATATCTTTCTACACTCACCATTTACATTGACACTTCCGTAAAGAATAAGTTGGTGTTTTAAATATTTTGTAATCTTCAAGTTGCGTATGCAGGACCGTCTTTAGGGGGGGAGGGGGATGAGCAGGGCCCTCGCGCTTTTTATTTACATTTGGAGGCCTCGCGTTTGAAAAAAGTGGTAAAATTGGTTTCCACCCTGGGCCTCGAAAACCTTAAAGACGGCCCTGTGCGTATGACACTAAGATTACCTTTGTAAAATAAAATCGATCCTGCCTCCTTCGTATTATTTAATAATTTAATTCTATATAAGTATATAACTGAACGAACTTTTACATTTTGCGTTGAATCAGATATTTTCCGTATAACTCCAATATAATCTGATGTTTTTCAAGGAGAAACCATGAATCCTTTTTACTATATTATCTATCCTTCTGATCAACAAACTTTTAAAAACACCCTCATCGCAAACTATATATGCTGACGACAAAACATGTTATCTATAACTCATCATCGAAAGCAAACTTAATATGATTAAGAATGAAATGCAAGTATGGAATTCTGCCAAAAAATCCAATTAAAAAATATCCAAACTTTCCAGTTTTAAAAACGGATGACGTGACAAAATGAAACAAAAAATATGCCGTGTACTATGCATTTATCCATTTTCTTGTGACTATAAAGTAAACAATTTTACAGAAACTTGACTCTATTCAACCATAGGCATTGCGTGGTAGTATTATAAATTAAAATCCCTCAGTGAATTATTTCCCAATATGTTGCCTGGATCACGATAAAAGAGGCGTTCTCGCTGTGTATACGAGATGCACGGTTATATTTGTGTACATTACAAAGTAGTTAAGTTTTTAAGGGGGAAGAAAATGAGAACTTTGCCGCTTCCTCGACAATTTTCCCATTTAAATGTGTGTATTCATAAATGCATTTAACGAAAGACGTATGCGATATATTATGATGTAAATGTTCTAATTGAAAACGAATGATAATAAAACTATCTTAGTTTACGATTCTGCCAATCAACATTCTATTTTATTTAAGTGTATATAAAACTCGAATACATATATATATTATGCAGTATATGTATGTGTATATGTATGTGTATGTGTATATGAATGTGTATAGTATATGTATGTGTTACTCTAGTATACAATGATCGACTGTACAGCCTATTCCAAGTTCCAATTCAAGACATTAAACGCGCAATATATACAGTAAAACAAATTAAGTATACGTAGTAAATTTAATATGTTTTCGATGATTATGTAATTTGTATATTTATTCCAAAAAAACTTTTCTTATTTTTTGTGCTGTATGGTATTATTTAGATATTAAACAAATTTAACCATCTCTATCTTTAGTAGATATATAATACGTGCGTCGGGCTTTGTTTTGTTACACTCATGCGTGTATATATCACTACTTACATAGCCTGTTTATAGGTACTTATATGACTCGTGGTACTCGTGAAATATAAATCATCATAAGCTATATTTGTATGAATAAATAATATATACGTAAATATTAACATTATACTTCACAGCTTCCGACGTCATCGTGAAGACGTATGAGTAATACCTTGTGATGTGTTATGCTGTTATATTATTATTTATTACGTCTAGCTGGCACTCCGATGGACCGTTAAATCTTTTTAACCGTGATATTATGTACACTGAGACTTAAAGAAAAATCCAAGTGAATTCTCCTCACCGCTAAAAATCAAAGCTGTTGTATATTTTTCTTTAAAACTAATTACGTTTGTAAGTGTCTTAGACTTATACATTATAATATAATTGTATAATTGTTTTTATGCAATCGGCATGTGCCATCGAAATTTTAAACCCATCCGTTGCATATGATTATCCAAATGAATGACACTAGACCGATGCTGCGTGTAACTAGTGCAAAATAGTGCAACACAATATGCAATATTGTGCATTATCGCCGGATATCTCGATTATTATTAATTTGATTTAATGTACAATAGTTGGCCCTCCATTATTACAAATTCGGTTTATGTATGTCGATAATCATTTTTTCCTAGATTATTATATACTTTTAAGTGGAGATTCAAACAAACACATTTTACGGTATTTTTGACCAACGGCTTCACAGCATCCATATATACGTTTCTGTTTGTTCTGTATATCAAGATATTCTTAGTACGTCGTATTATATAAATCTATAAAATATGCATGTGTTATTGTCATTGTTTTCATATGCACAATCCCCGTATAGGTAAGTGTACTCATATAAAACATTTTATATATTATGCAGCTTTTCCTAAACTCACAGAAAAACGAACACGAAGATATAATAATATATAGTCGTCTAGAGCAGCGTGGTAATTTATGTAAACTACCGTTTAAAAGTAGCCAGATTAATGACTGGCCGTTTTTTTTTAAATTACATTCGCCAAACATGAATATTTCCAGTTTTAATAAATCAAACGTGTGTTTATAGTTTTTTAAAATGTGATATTCCGTTGGGTGTCTTAAGCAGTAATATATTATGTAGACTTTGAGTTCAATAATATTCCAACTTTTTTCTATAATTATTCATACAAGCATATGTTATGGATAGTATATTTTATGAACATAAAAAATGTAATGCGTATAAAAAATGCGCTATTAAGTGCGTTTATATTCAATCAGCCCCTGCTATAAAATCAATAATTATACTATAACATAAACTATATAATATAATAATAACTTCAGCGATTTACACTTTTTGTCATGCCTATTAAATACGTTTTATCATACAATTATTGTTTAAAATTGATTTTTAATTTCAAACTGAATTGGCTTTTATATGTAATTTACATAATTTTATAACATTGAGTCCATAAAATTAAATTATATGTTTGTGTAAAACGGGCTTGTTCACGATTTTTTTTTTTACACAGTAAAATTAACATTTTGAAAGTTTTAAAGCGTGTATACAGAGTACATACCGTACATATATAGGTACATAAACATAATTTCCTACCACTGGTTTCTAGATTCGCGTAGCTCTTAAAAAATAACTTTACTATTTAACATTTATAGTATCGCGTATAAAAGTTAGGAAAAACATTTTAATTTACATATTTAGTGCCGAGACTCCGAGTTGCATTAAAAAATTGATTAATTTAATGTTTCAATAATATTTAATGACCAATCATGGGCTACTAAATCATATTTAAGGAATCATTAGTTCACTATCGTTTCATTAAATTTTTAGTGATAATTTATGCAGCCCGAGTGCCTAACATTAGTGTTTAATATAAACTTGTACTAATAATAAGTAAAACTAATCAAGAGTTAGTTTAATTATTTGTATAAATTATATAAGCTAGTGCATAATAGTAGAACACACCAGAACAGTTATACTGATGGTATAACTTTGTATAAAAGTGAATTATACAATAATTAATTGTATTAGACATGTTTAAATGTCTATATTTTTTTTTATGCTTTGTATAGTATTTTATACATATTACATACTCTAACTATAAAAGTTTATTAAAAATAAAGGCGGGGGAAATTGTTTGACCACGTGGCGCAAGATTCCTAAATGTGTGACTGTATAAATTATATATACCAATATATTTTAAATATTAAATCTTCATAAATTATTCTAGATAATCTAGACAATCATTCAACTTTCATAAGTTGTAGGTAATTTTTAACCTACATATTAGTAAATTTTAGTATAAATGTTTATCGTTTAATTTTAATAATATCTATATTCTATAAGGCTGTGCAATTTAACTATTTATTTTAACTTGTAAAAGTTACAAGTCGATTATAAAATAAAAGTAATTTAACTTGGTTAAAAATAATTACTTTTTTCTTATAAAATTAATAATAATACTTACATTTTTTAATGCTAACACATAACACGGTAATTCAATAAAATATTGTATGACGTACCTATTAAAATGAATTACTGTAGGTACTTATATACTTTAATAAATTACGAAATCCAACAAAATAATTAAATTATTTTTATGTATTTAGTCACAACTATACTAATTATTCTAATAATCAAATTCGTTATTAGAATATAATTAATTGGTTAAACAACTCACAGCTCCATCTCCACAGAAATCAATATAAGAACAAAATTGTGAAAAATAATTTTCAACGACACAGTCGACAGACTATTTGTTTATGACTTTATGTCCACTATTAAATATTTATACGTAGACACACGTAGAATCTACATAGTCTTCGAGGGAGAATTTCAAACTTTGTTTTCTGCTTGTTAATATGACATACGCTAAATGTTTGCATTATTTGCACAAACGGGCCAAGTTATCGCTGTAATACCATGAGCTAATAAAAATATAATAATTAGCAATAAATAATAATATTAATAATTAGCCGATCTAGCGCGGCGCGCACTTTGTTTTCCGTAAAAAAATACAACTTTTTCAACTCTTTTTGGGTGCAAATCAGCCTCATTGGTAGGCAATCCGACTAGCATATCAAGTAGGTAATGTGCGAAAATTCGATTTGATGTATGCTTGCACCTGATCTGCCTGATTAATCAATGAAAACCAAAATAATACTAATTTCTACTAATTATTTCTCCTATAACCAATAGCAACCATTTATAAACAATAATTTCACACCGTAAATATCAAAATCACCATTTGAGCACCTCCCCGAGTTGGACCTACCGGGTTCAATAAATTGTGAATCTAAATCATTCAGGGAACCACTCAAACACACAAAAAATGTCATTAAAATCGATCCAGCCGTTTAGGAATGTACGCAAATATTCATTTTTATTTTTTATACATTAATAATCATTTAACTAGGTATAGTGACTAATGACTAATGAGCATACAAATGTGTATAGGATAGGTACTGAGTAAATAGTTATTTTTTCATTTATTGATGAGGCGATTACTCCTATAACATTTCTGTAAATAATATAGGTCTATTATAATATATTCTGTGAATATGCATATGCAATAATATGCACTATTATTATAAATTATTATTTATCAATTAATATATTTAATATTTCGGATTATCATTATTTTTTTTCATAAAACTAATAAGTATTTACAAAATTAAATATATTTTTTATCTGGGTTTAGGACTAAAATTAACTTAACGGGAAATAAAATTAATTAACTCATAAGTTACTGAGTAGCATTGAAAAAATGTATTTCGTTAAGTATTAGAAGTTAATTCTAAAAAAAAGTAACTCGTTATTTAACTTCTTTAAGAGTAACTTAATTTTAACCCTTAAACTCGTTAATGCCCCAGCCTTGATATTCTAAAACAATATAATCTGTGGTATAGCTATTTAGGCACTATACAACTTAATCTAGAGCTCAAAGTTAAATATAAAACCTTATTGTAATATAATGAGACATTTTACAGTCGTAAATAGGTCGTGTCAGATCAGTGTCAAAACATTTTATAAAATATTAACGGTGTATTTATTAAAGAGGATGTTATGTTTGATAATATGTACCACGTGTTGATGTTGTAAAACGAGCGCCGGTCGCTTTCCGGCGATGCTATATAGAACGTTATTAAAAATCTATACGGTGCGACATGCGTTAACAACTAACATGGAAAATAGTAATTATTTCAAATTGGTTGTATAGAGACCCGAGTGTAGCATATTTTATAGTCTTCTTATTTTTAATTGACTGGCGTTTACCAGTTGATTGGGTGTAAAAAGGAGGAGAAATAAAAATCTATTACTGTGGCCCATTACACGCGCCAGCTTAATAACAAACGTTAAAAATGCTGAGCGGGAGATCGTCATATATCTTATATGTACAGGGTATCACCTACTGTACCTACACGAATACATTCGCCTAATCCTGCCTGAACTGATGCTTTAAATAATAATTAAAATGCTTAATGAAAATGAATAATTCTACTTTTAAAATAATAATTGATACACTATTAATTATATATCTACTTTTAGTTGGCCCCATCTAGGATTAAAAACAAATATATATAATATAGATAAGTAAATCTAAAATCAATAATATAAACTATAATATTTTAACCTAACCTAATATATCCTGTGTTATGTAGTAATGATTTTCCAAAATCACGTTTCAACAATATTAATATGAAACAGTGTTATTCACCGGTACAAGCAATTCGTAAGACTACATCCTATATATAGGATATATAGGCTCGTGGCGTTAAGTACCCAAAGTGGGTTCGATTTACGTCCCTCGTCTCCCGGTGCAAGTATAATTTTCTGCAGGTGCATTGGAATTTTAATTAAATCTACAATATATTTGCATATAATTTGTTGGCTCAACCCGGCGGTGCACATAAATGTTGACGTGATTTAGTATAGCGTAAATATATATATATAATATAGTCTCGCGTAGGATAAAAAAAATTGACCGATTTTTTTTTTATAAATATATTTGCATTACTCCGCTACCATCATCAAAGACGTGTTGAAATTAACGAGGAAAAGTGAACACGCGCCGCAGGTTATTTTAAGACTGAAACCGATATGTTGGCACTTGTTGACAACTACTTGCAATCGAAGTGGCCATGTAACGAGTGGGATGATAATAATAATAAAAAAAATCACATATATTTTTATGAATGATTTGCATATCCGATCAAATCGTTCAAAACACAATGTATATAATAACCGGAATCATATGTACTTATATCGTGTATTTTATTGTTTTGACTTGACGTATTATTTTTCTTTCTATCGAATAAAATACGTGCAGTATTAATTTGTATGTAATAATATCATTGAGTATAATATATTGCTCTATATAATACTCAATGATAATATGTATAGGTAGTGATATATAACATGTCTGAAATCATGTGCCTTGCGTAAGCAGGAAGTATTTTCAAGATGGATTTAGTCAATGTTTATCTGAAAGGTGTAGGAATAAAATATACATTTAATGATAAACGTCATATATTATGATTTACAAGTTTCCCGATTATTAAATTTGTAATTACCTAAATATAGCATAAATTGTCGAAACAAAGAATAATATATACGTACATATCTTATATAGTATTTTATATTTTGATTAAATTAAAAAACTCAAAATTATTGGGTATTAATAATTTCTCTTAAGTTATTTTTAAAACTTTTGAAAGAAATACGATTAGTAATTTAAAATTTAAATATTACTGATTTTGACTTTGGTATTCTATACGCACTAGTTTTTTTTTCGGAATTATTCCAGTCAGTCCCCGAATTTCAATTTAAATATTCAAACCGCTACCATAAACAAAAGAAATTTAATATGTTATATTATCATATAATTAACCTATACTTATATCAGATATTACATTTAATATATAACTTCACCATAATTACTAATACTGAATCGTTTGATTCGTCGCCATATTATAATTGTTGACGTTATTATAACATATACTTAGCTATATAGGTAGTGCATGTCTCACCTCGGCCGTATAGATACCTACGCGATACGGGAAAAAAATTGTTAGTTAATATATATAATATTATTAAATTAAAGGTAATAATTTTATTGATGCGTTTTCTAAAATTGTAAATTTATTGAAATAATGTCTAAAATCAAATATGTATATATTATATACATATATGATAGCTTGTTGATTTGCCATAGCCATATCGGGAAATCGTTTTAAGGTTTAATTTTACAAAGTATTCCTCCCACGCGTCATTTATAGAATTCCTCTATTGTTGGATAATTGTTATAAAGAAAAATAATACAACGCGTAGGATTTACTCAAACACTTAAATATATTTTACATTCTAGAAACATCTTGAATTTCATCGTAATTCCATTTTACGTAGTGTCATATTTTATGGGTCATTTATTTTCTCTGGAATAACTGCGTGACATCAATGCTTAAACAAAAATGTACGCTTCATATTGTATAATATTTGTTAAATAAAACTCATAAAATCCGAATAGTTTTGGTTCTTGTACTATAAACTTAAAAAATACAGCTCTCGAAGTTGTGTTAAACATATTTCCCGACTTAACATTAAATACGTACAGTATTCGAAACGAAAAGTAATGAAACATTATTCCATAAAATTATTACAACTATATTATATGTTGTACCTTATTTCTGCCGATTGCACTATAATATATTAAGGATGATTACAAATCACAATAGTCAGGAATGTTTCGAGTTCATTCATGCTAAAGTTGTATTTTTATACAAACTTCGTTCTAAGGATATAATCCAAACAGGCGGGATCAGTTGAACTGATTAAAAAAATAGAATATATAAGTAAGTACTATATTTAAAATAAAAATTGTAATATTTCGACCAATCCAGGATACAATTCTGCATTACATTTATGTATAGTACACCAAAATACTTACATGTGTTACCGCCCAACGACATCTATTTTTTTTATATACTGGGTATGTTGTATCAGAGTTATACTAAAAATTATCTAACAGTGCGTTCTACGAATATTTTATGAAGGTTTTCCTTGGTTTTCTAAACCTACCCATATTGTAAATATACAATTGATTAGAATTTCTATATAACGATCGTAGAGGCTAATAACATTAAACTGTAAATATTCCTACCAGAAACATGTGTAAACTTAGTTAAACCGTCTTTGCGAATCCTATACCTTGTGCGCGCACGTCCTGTATGATGGATTAGGCCGGAGGTGTTTAAGACTCGTTTCGCTACGTACAATAATTGTACTACCTATATATTACAATCCACAATTGCGTATGGCGACTGCTGTGACGCGTAAATATCTACGCGTTATAGTCTATAGATTCGTATCCCAAATTTCGTCTCATGGCACTTAATGGCCACGTGTATTTTTTATTTTTATTTTTTTAAACTTATGTATTAAATTAAGAGCGGTAGTTCGGACTTCGTTTTGAAGTTATAGCCAATTTAACTGTATCATTTATCGCGAAGAACACCCTCGGAAAGTGGCACGCTATATTCCTTGGTATTCTGTCTCATTCCTTGTGGCAGACTGTTGGTTACTCGTATTAATATAAATACTTCATGACCATATAGCGACTCCTTGTGTTTACTTTAATAGCAATTTTACGATAGGTTCGTACTCCGTAGGGTCTAGGGACCGGAGTTGGTAGCATGGAGAGCAGCTACTTGGTAGGTTATCAGTCTATCCGAATGTTAGGTATTCCCCTCCCCCAGATGGGCAATTTCCACTATCCGGGGGTTTGCTGCCTACCACCATCTAACTCAAAGTTTTTCGGAGTTTGGCGACTGGAGTCGGCCGACGTAGGAAGCGACTACTTTAACTGGCAAGGTTACAATACATATTATATGTCCATACACTATCGTAGACATGAAAAAGGAAAAATACGTGGGAACTATTTTATCGCGTGTGGTGGAGAAAACGGCCGTGACGGTATTTTTTAAAGATTGACAGATGGAAAACATCATGGTTTACCGTGAACCCTATAACCACTAAGAACTATTATAAGTTGATAGCGCGATGGTTGGTTGGATCGCGTGTGCTTAGAATCTCATTAGATTTTAAAACACGCTTGCACTTAAATTCTATAGTGAGGTTCTATAAATCAATGTACCTTGGCTATCGCTCGGTAAAAGTTCGGTCATGGCACTCGCTGACCCTTATCATTGTTTATAGCTGGTATACCCGTGTTAATCGGTTAAATGCAATATTTTCATTTGATCGACCTTACGTGTTCAATTTACGGCGATTTTTAATCGAACTGTTATTTCGTCACTATCTCCGAGTGCGTGTATTATATACTATAAATAGTATATAGTAACGTAAGCAGTGGCGTATTTACGG
>NC_042496.1:15983241-16086250 GCF_005508785.2 Acyrthosiphon pisum | reverse complement strand
ACTGTACAGTAGAGCCACATCCACTTACTACTTTTTTAAATTTGCTTTGTACATATTATAATTTAATACCAATTAAAAACTCGAAAATTTTAAATTGTCTTATAAATATGGTATATTTATTTAATAAAGAGTAATTGGGTGGTGTGGGAGGCTTTGCCCCCCCCCCACGGCTCTGTTTTCTGAAAATTATCTGGACCCTCCCCATAACAAATTCCTAAATACGCCACTGAACGTAATAGGTGTGATTCTGCGATGGCATTTAGACGAAACTAATCTTAAACGATCCCTATATCACCCCCGGCCAGATGAAACGAAGAGCAGCTATTTCCCAAGGATTTGTAGGATTACGTGCCAGGCGGCTCGTGAAGGTAGAAAAACACATTAGTCACTTATAATACCATTCACAACTTTTTATAGAAATAACAGCAATTGCAAACACTTCTTACGACTATATTTTCGTATAGGTAATGATTAGACAATCATATATTTATTTATATTTAGAAAATCCAAGTAAAAAAACTTGGTAAAATATCGTGTAATCTATAAAAAATAGGTATTATTTGCTAATAATATTTTTAAGCCATATAGTCCTTTTCTATTTTGCTACAAACTCAACTTTCTTTAAAATCTATTGAAATATAATTTAATATTATGCACTATACTTAATACTAATTTAAAACAAATATTTACCGAATTTAATTCTTTAAGCATTATAATAATAATTATTGGTTTAGGTATGTTTAATAGATCATAGAACCTTGTTCTATAAATATTGACAATTGTATCGGTAAGCAAATTGCCAAAATATTGAAAAAAAAAGTATTGCATTTTTTGAAGGCATGCTGTTTTACAGACATCGCGCGCACACATAATTTTTCGAAACATTTATCTTTAATACAATTTTAACTTTTTTTTCCCTGTTTTACTAACGTTTGTTAGTTACTTGTTTGTTATAATTTATAACAAATATTGATACAATAGTATTTTAATAATATTTACCCTTACGTTTTTGTCTCGGTGGAGTGTATGTACACAAACGCTACACATTTCGAAATAACTCTGTTGACAGCCACAAAAATATTTTACCAAAACTGTTCACGTCTTCGCGTGGCACTACCGAAAAGCAATTGTCAAAATTGCATTAGGTTTTCTGTGTATCAAGTATATACTATATAATACGGTTGGGCGTAGTGTGAGTATAAACATAGTTTGTTGATTTATTCATATAGAGTCGTTCCACGCGTTATTCTCGTATAATAATAATCGTAATAATCATAATAGTAATAATAATAGCAGTGCTTAAGACGTGTGTATCCTCTTAACAGTCTATAAACCAAACGAAATATCGTCGTATAAATGCCGAATGGTAAATATTATATTTGATACTACATATAAACATCACTTCAGGCACACGTGACAAGCAATTGGAAAACGTTTATTCCCTAAGTAGTTGTTTATTATAAGTATACCTAATATCATAATTTTTTTTTTTTATTTATTCATTAAATAAAAATATAATGACATTTATATAAGTGCAATACAGAATAGTATAGTTACTTGTTTTGTACAGCGGCAACATCCATCAATATGAATGTTAAAATAGGATATCTATTTAATTATTTTTTTTTTCATATACCTATATCATAATAATTACATTTTTATTTTTACTAACAGCACAATACATTTTAGATTCTGATTGGAGCGAAGAATGTATTTGTTTTACATTGATGTCTGTTTTTTATTTGTGTCGGAAATCACCTAAAAGGACAGTAAAAATGCTTAGATTCTCTTCAACAGCATCTTTTCTGATAGGAAAACGAATCTAGTTGGTACTTTGAGTGGTCAAAAGTAAAATGTTCCCAAAAGTTTTTAAAAGCGTTGTGAAAAACAACCTGACATTTTTACTGAATGTTTAAGTTAGCATTTTCTAAATTTATCAAATTTAAAATTTAAAAAATATTTTGTAGTTAAAAATTTATAAAATGTTCAATTTTTATAGGTTAGGATTGAAAATTTAAAACAAGTTTCCACGTAAAACGGTAAATAAATTACTTTACTCACAATAATATAATCTAATATAGTACATAGTCTTCGCTCAGAAATCAGAATCATTTTTTGTACACAATGATATTATATTCAAATTTAACACCATTCATTACAGTGACCCATTTGTAACCTATTGTACAGCAGAGCGACACCCACCTGCCTACCTTTTTTAATTTCATATTCTTAAGTGAAATATTTTTACTGAAAACGTCTTTGTATATAATGTCTATAGACATTTTATGTTGAATCAATAGTTTCTATTATTTCCACCTTTCGTAGTCGTGACTCGCGAAGCAGTACCAATATCCATCGGTTCAAAGGTCTGCTGCACGGATGACCGCCCAATCACGAACCGGTTGTCATCGCGGTTAGCTGAAATTTTTCTGAACGTGTTGAAACATCTAATACATTTTTAACCGTTATAACTCCCTACGAATCCCTATGTGTAATGGCCTTCATTATAATTCGTACTAACCGCATGTGGTCTTCGTTTGATACGTCGATACGTATTATTATTTTATTTTAATCCAACTTTACAGGGTTCTTATTTTATCGACTAAAAACAATAATAGCAAAATATAAACAAGGTAATATCCAAAAGGAAATGCAACAAAATTGTTTTGCTACATATATTTTTTAAACGTTTCAGAACATATACTATTTTACGTTTTCTATGATGTCAGTATTATATATTAGTTCTTAAAATTCAAAAATCCCTTGTATATTTTCTTAGATAAAAGAATCTCGTTGTATAAAGTTAAATGATGACCATATAATTTGACTCTATGTCATTTATTAAATTTTACGCAATTCTATAATAATGTTTCACTATACGAACTGAAGTAATATAGTTGGAAGATATACCGTACGAGATGAAATTCTAGTTAGAACACTATGTCTCTCAGCCGTTTAAAAACGTCAAAATATTATGTCATCAGTATCTTTTGTATAGCATTATGGTACTACATTACTATAGTATAAAATATACTTCACCGTTCTTGTGTAATAAAAACCAAGTTCAATGTCATTAAGTCGTGTGGTTTTATTACTCAGATAAACCTTAAAGAAAAAAACGTTGTGCAGTAGTGAAAGAACATTTTTCATACAAGCTCCGTTTTGTACTTGACTATATAGTGATAAAAACGATATATTAAGTAGTATATATATATTTTTTAAAATTAAACTTTATTTAATTATCTAATCGTGTGCATCATGCAACCGCCATCAGAATCATCGAAATATTAGCTGTTAAAATACAATATTATTAAGATAAACGAGTATTAATTATTGTTATGTAACTAACCTATTAATACTCTCTTCGATCGTTAATAAATGTGTAGGTAAGTATATAACATTATGAAGTGTTTGATCGTAAACAATTAATTTCAGATTTCTTGCGTTCATTTCGAAACTCGTATTAATTTATTTTTATTAGCAATCATTAATAATGAATTATTGTACATAGGTGCAGATGTTAAATTAATGTCCTTTTTGCTCTCAATATTGTATGTCAGTATTCGTTTAAATAATAACGTCCTTGTAGACTGTATACATGTATAGATATTGCGCAGTTACTCATCTAATCACAAGTAGTTTTGGGAATAGCTGAAAGCATAGTAAATGCCAACGTTGTCATTTTAAAAGGCTTAGTTAAAAGCCTACGATCTTTTCGACAGATGCGATCCATTAGTCGGCAGCAGCAGTGCTGTGTTACTGTAGCCAAAACTTTTTTGAATGTCATAATATTGTAGATAACGCTAACAAAATTAAATCCGTTTGATGGGTCCCGCGGTAAGGCGCTATTGCAGTTTTTACTCAATCTCTAGTAGTTAAAAAAAGTACGACTACGACGACCACCCCTTCCTCCTCCACCACTACTGCCTTAAATTAATTTTATTTATTATATGAACTCATTTGCCTACCCCGTTCCTCGGGCTATTTTTTTGGGACGGTATATTATTATTAACGGTACAAACGTGCAGTGTATACATAACAATATAACAAGCTTATTTTCGCGACGATTAGATCGTCGGGGGAAAAAAAAAATTATTATGAGACCTAGCTCTGGTGAAACCTTACAACAACAAAAAAAATGTTGTCCGCTATTTGATCCGCTTGTGTATTGTGCTGTTTTCAGCGATGAAATGTACGCGAGTACGCGACCCGTCGAACCCGTTGGCAAAATCGCTTTTTTTCATAGAGGAGGAAGAGCTGGCCAGTTGGGTATAGATATATCGCTTTAAAGTAGTTTTCGTGTATTCAAGTGTTTGTGTGAGTTTGTGTTTGTGTATGCGAAAGAGGATTTCGAGTGAAAGGCACCCAATGACACATATCACGTCATACATTTTTAATCCTCGCGCATAATGATAAGGTCGACGATGGCGGTCTGTTAAGCACTTATAGTGCAACATTTGTGGTTCCGTCTCTGCTTCTTGCGCCTATCCATGTAAACGATCATGGGAAACGATAATGATAGTTATAACGTAACGACGACCCGGTGACGAAACGAGTTTTGAACATTTTTTTTTCACCAGCAATTTTTCTACGATTAACATTTTTCCGATCCCATATGTTTTTAGTATTTATTGCTGGCATATAATAACTACAGATTGGTATATAATAATATGTAGAAGTACAAATTTATAATAAGTATAAGCTGGTTTGGCGATCGATTCTATATCGTCTACAATATATAGCTACAATAACGCTTGGATAGTACATAATATATATAAATACATAGTCGATTATCCGATATTAAATATTTTATATATGTAGAAATATTTACTTATATAATTTTTTTTTTTACGAAAATCTCCCTCAAATCTTGTCTCGCCAAATTTTGCGAATTGGGTCAGCCATAACCGTCTTTATATATTGAACATGGGTACCTATATATTATATTTATACATATGGCCTATTTTCTGCAAAACGTATCATCATCGTCATCGTCTCTCCGATTTTTTTATACCTTTATGGATATATTATATATATATACATATATGTAAGAAAAAACAAATATTTTAAACAAGTGCACTGTTACATATTTCTCGAAAACCAGCTACTGATTTTTATGCGGAGAATAATTTATAATTCTCATTAAATAGAATATCCTTCCACCTAACTATGCCATCGACATGATACAAATATTTTGAAAGTCATGTCTATGCTATTTATATATATTTTTTTACATGCATTAGGTAGGTTACATATTTATTTGACGTAAGATCTGTGTGGTACATATTATTATCATCGCATCGTTTCTGTAAGGATAAAAACATTATATGAAAAAACGTTTATAAAGACGTAGTATTTATTGAAACTCTTAATTAATATATATAATATATATATATGATATTATTAAATCTCTGTATCTACTGTTATTTTATATTATATGATAATAGTTGTGGAATGTGCGCGTTTTTTTCGTCATATTAATGTTCTGAGAATTTGAGAACTACACAAGTTTTTATAACACATTATAATTTATAAGGGAATAATTTTGTATACATTAAATACATTATTTTTTGGATTATAAAACTGTTACTAATTTTATACTAATGAATGTGTTTTTTTTTGTTTTGTTCTAGGTAAGCGGGAACATTTAATCACTACAACTGGTTTACACAACAATTTGAGAATTTTCAAAAACTATTTTATCATTTTTTTTTTTTAATCAAACTTTTATTTTATAACTGGCAAAATATCAGCGTTTGTTTTGTTATGAATTATGTTTAATTTAAAAAAAAATTATAATATTCAACAACAAATGGATATTTGATTCAAACTTGATGTATGTAAAGTTATCCCACGATTTTAAACAAATCAATTCGAAAAATGTGCCAATATTATGCAAATCAATTACAAATAATTGAAAATGGTTTTTTTTTGGTAATTTGCAATCAATATTTTTATTTTTCGAATTTTACAAGTTTTTTTTCACCAGTAACGGTGTTTTGCTTATAATATTTTAATGACTTATTTGAAAATACTAAAAACCAATTTTCAATATTTTTCAATTCGTTTTAAAAATAGTGGCACATGTTTTGAATTTATTGAACAAAGTCACGGTGCAAACTTCATGGACATTCAAACTTGAAACTAAAAATTAAAAGTACATGTAAATTGTTTTATTTTCTTTGAAAACACTTTTAAGAACATTCATAAATGATTTTAATAACTATATTCGGGCTCTCGGCAAATTTAAAATCTTGCAACAGTTATTAATGTTATATGAACTGATTAAATTATTAATTAATATGGAATTAAAGTACCTATAATAAGGTTCAATATTATTAAAATAATATAGACTGTAGAATCTATAGTGCAGTCTTTAGTTAAGTATACCAACCTAACCTAAGACAAAACACAATATCATAAATTTAATATACAACTATTAATCAGTATACCATATATACATACTATGTATGTATATAATACCTAACTGTTCAAAACAGTGATATTAATTATTGTTTAAAGATACTCGTACGTAATAATTGTTTAGTTATTATTTTTTTTTCAATAATATATTATTTGGTGATAGAGATAGTACTTTCTAATATTGTTTTGAACAAGGCCAAATTGTTTAGATTTAAAATTATTTAATTTCCTCTTATTTGTTTTAACTCGACGATCGTTACTGGACTTGTTTTTATAACTCGATGTAACTGATTGTGAGTGGAATATTAGCAACATTAATAATTTAACACCGCAACGGTAATATTTTACAAAATTATTATTACATTATGTATTAGATATTTATTCAATTTAATTATATGGTACGATTAAAGTGTTTACAGATTAATATAAAAATAATTTGTGTTATTATAGTAAACCAATTGATCAATCCAATTATTAGATACCTACCTACTATTATAGTCATGAACAACCATTTTAATTCGAAATTGTTTTTGTTCCATTAGAAAAAAATATTTTAGCTTTCAATTTAGATTGTTCAAACAACATGAATATAATTTGTGAGCTATCTATTTTTATTTGATATTTCTTATCGATAGAATAGGGTAAAGAACACCTATAAAATCGCGTTCGTTGAAAACTAATATAGTTATAACTTATAAATTATAATTAACATTTAATAACTATAGCAAAAACGCATGTTAAAAACTCGATCCCGATAAAGGTAAATAATTGAAAACATTATTTTTGTATAGTTTATTTTTTGATTATTACATTTTTTGGTTTATTTGATTTCCAATTCTGTATTGAACGTTTTACTGAATTTTTTTTTCTTTTACAATATGAACATAAATTTCACACATGTACCAAGATTGTAATTCTGATAATAGCAAAGTTCATATTGTGAATACTAATATGCCGTTTATAAGGTCACAAAATTCGGGTTTTTCGACTAAATTTAAATTTAA
The DNA here is from genome assembly GCF_005508785.2 of Acyrthosiphon pisum. Classification (NCBI taxonomy): domain Eukaryota; kingdom Metazoa; phylum Arthropoda; class Insecta; order Hemiptera; family Aphididae; genus Acyrthosiphon; species Acyrthosiphon pisum. The sequence continues at coordinate 16,078,823 of NC_042496.1, read as the reverse complement.
TGACCAATTACGTTATTTTTTTCTTGGATTCGAAAATAATGTAATATAGTGGCAGCACTCAGCAGTACATTTAAAATTTAAATATCATCATACATAATATTATAAGTATGTTATACCTAGGTGTGTACTGTATTTTATATTTCAGATTCAACGGGTCTTTTATAGATCTCAAACGTACATAAAAAAAATCAAAAAATTAAATTAGGTATACTTTTTAAAAAAAACACTTCTGTACGTAAAAATAAATAATATTCCTGGAATGTATTGGTTTTTCAAAAAAGTATGTTTATTTAACCTATATTTCATCAGCCTAATCTAACCTATTTAATATAGTTTTTAGTTACCTTGAACACTAATTATTATTTCAAAAAATATACAGATAGAAGAATTACAGATCTTCATTAAAAATAATTTAAAATTTACAACAGCGTATAGTAGTGTATCAAAAGTTTCTCGTAATGCCCGATATTACACAACGTCTCTTAATAAAAAATAAATTCAATACTTTTTCGTAAAATCTGACTGTGCAGTACATGTGACGACGACGCACTATGTTCGAAGTTTTGTTCTTCTGGTTTATCAATTATGCAACCAGAGCACACTTAAATGCGTAGGTGTACCTATATAATGTATCTATAAATAATTATAACAATGTAAAGTCTGACATGCAGCAACTTCTGCTGTTAAATACTCAGACGAACGACATAACTGCATTGTTCTAAAATAAATATTGATTTATCCGTTTAATAATTCCCTTTAATATAGTATATATTACATCAATGTAGGTACTTGGTTCTGTTGTCTTAATAATATATATATATATGTATATATTATATAATAATGTGGTTGTGTTCTCTTGAGTATTAAACACTTTTTTGTTTTCCCTGATAACAGTTCTAAGTTCTAACTATATATTTTCTATGGTTCTAACCGCATAATTAGGTGACATTCACGATATATATATATATATATATATGTGTATGTGTATTATAAAATGAGGGTGCATTATGGCCAGGAAACCCGTTAAGTGAACAATATATATGTAATATCCATCGTGTGGTGGAAGCAAATAATCTTTTTGGATTTTCTCGAATGTGTCCGGAACACTATAGCATATATAGTTTACGCCGTCGCTCGCTGCCGTCAAGTGCAGTCGCCTAAAAACTTTCCATATTTTCTATATACTCGGCTGCAGTACACACGTGACATATAATATATAATCACTCTGCTAACTTTTCCTTTTAATGTACTTACTGGAGCAGGGGCCGAACCCCTATCCCACTTTATTTCCCGTCAGTTTTTTCTCCTCGTGACCACTAACTTTATGTTTCTGTTTACGAAAACACGTCTGGTGCGAGCTTTTAAAAATATACCATGCGATGTATACACTGCAGTGTGCATACAGGTCGTATTGTATCGTACTGTCGATAACGCCATCAACGGGCATACTGCGCCCTTCTGCAGTGGGTATTATTTGACATATGTAGTATGTATGTGTAATTTATTTATGTGTGTATATGTATACGTATTTTCGTGCCGAATGTGTGAACACAAGGAGGGTCGTTTGGCTCTTCGAGCTTATAATAAATTTGCCACCGTATCTCGAACCTCTCCCGAGACCCTGTATCCGAAACGAGCCAACCGTCACGATATGCGTACATATATTATAATACGTACATTATGTCAGGCATGTGATACGTTCCATCACATCGGGTCTGTTGTCTCAAATCTTATAATCACTTGTTTACTATATTATCTATATAATCAGAGTATCGTATAATTAGAAACATTGGTATTGAAACCGGAACCTGATTGGAACTCTTATTTAATTATCTCGGGGTATTGAAATCTAAATAATGGTTTCGATAATTGGTGTTGCCCAGATTTTAGATTTTTGCAAATTTAAATTCTATTTCATTATTTTTTTCAGTGTATTAAATTTTATCTATATCTACAATATTGTCTTATTAAGATAAAATGTTGGCTTTTTTTGTTTTAATATTAAATATTTATTTTAATGTGAGGCACACTTGATTTTTTTTTTTTTTATGATATACCTAAGTCTCATTTTATACTCAGAAACCAATTCGTTACTACTAATACCGCGGTATTCGCTAAAACTAGAATCGGAATTTTTATTTGATGTTGTTTAAGTACCGAATCTGAAGTTAAAAATGATAACCTAAATCAGAACTGCAGGTTTCTCTAAATATTATACATATTTTTATAATTCATTACTTATTCAACTATTTATAGGGAATCTGAAATGTTCACAGGAAAACATAAATTGTACGTGTCATAAATTATTTACAAAATTATAGGCACAGTTGAATTACTGTATAGGTGACATTGTGCAGGTATTGCGTCGATCAATTTGTATACTGTATTCCGAATTCCGATTGGCAATGATTTCGACTATGTTTACGAAACGCACATGCAGTGTACGTACCGTGAGTGCAGGATCGCGACCGGCAGTATGCATTAAACCGTTTAATCAATATTAATGTGTTGTAGTGATCGAAACACATTGTTGAGAATAGAGAAAAGACCGTATCTATGCAAAATTTCAACGACTTTATAGTACGGCCGCGCGCGTGGGTTGCTTACGGAAAAAAATGTGTATTGTATTAATTTTAATCGCGATAAAAACCACACCGCGACCGACCGAACCGCGTGATCCGACTCGGTCCGCCAGATGTAGTATTCGAAGTATTTCACTTAACATGATTTATTAACATAAATCCTTAGAGGGGAGGCGGGGGTCTACCAAATACAGATTCGAAAACGATAAAAAAAAAAAAATCGTGTAATAAAACACTCCGGCCGATGATCGATACGCAGACACGATTAAGCCATAAATTATTATTAGTGTTATATTATTATATTATTATAATAGTGCATATTATATCCACATACACGAATGAACGAGCACGCGATCTCATACACCTCTGTGTATAATATAACATGTATTATATATGTAATATGCATACGTTTATGATTATTCGTTTCGTCCGTCTGTTTTCGAGTTATTAATTATAATATGTCTCTCGTTATTACGACACGCAAGCAGAGCTGTCGTCTGCGTCGTCGCTTACTGAAATTGTACAAGTGTTGTCGCAAATAATATTAGTTCAAAACATCGTAAAGAATAAAACACAACAAAACCTAATAGGGTTGAACGTATAAGACCGAGTGTTTGGCGCTTGTCTCGGTTCACGAAAGTTGTGCTCGTTAAATGTTGTTATTTTAATTGAAATCCTTAAAATCTCATTAGAAAAACCATTCTGTGCTGAGCTATTGGTTAAAACCACGCGTGTCGGTGAAAACGTTTCTACAGTTTCCTATAGTTTTTCCTTGTGGTTAGAGAAAAGACATGTTGAGAAAAATTACCCCTTTAAAAAACTAACATACCGACTGGATTTCTGAAATTTAATTGTAGTATATAAAACTTTTTTGTAAAACTTCCCTACTTGCTAAGAATCTAAGACCACAAAGAAAGGAACTGTTACTACTCTTACTATCACTATTACTATTACTACTTCATATTATGTTTATAAAATACTTCTATATGAAGTAATTTATTCTAATGATAGCAGCCAGGAATCAGGATAGAATGATGAAAAAGAATGCAACAAATATGTACACCTATGTGATATGAATTATTAATTATTAAAAATAAAATGTATTTGTAGTTTTAAATGCACAATAATGATATTGGTCTCAAACTTCTAAAGTCAATTTTTGTTGGTTTTTAAATTGTTTGTATTTTTGCTACCCCGTGTCATATATAATATCATCATACCCTGTTTGTGTCGTGTACAGGAGACTTAAATTGTGTACACTTAAATAACAGCGTGCAGCTGTATGACATTTCGTTACAGAATTAAAAATTTAAAAAAAAACAGTAATTACATTTCAATGGATCTTAATTATATACATAATATTATGCTCGTATAGTTTTAAAATCACGAATAATGTCGTTTTAATCAGTGTTCCAATATACGAAATGTTTTTATTATTCTCAGCCCAGTTCTACAGTAGGAAATTTTATAAATTTAAGGGACTGTGGCGAGTATAGTATCATAATATAGGCGTACGACGCATTTATGTTTGACATCGCGAAAAATTGGCGTTGATTTATTGGCTCTTTATACAATCAACCGACGTGCCCGTATAATTTTCGGAGGAAACAAAAAAAAAACGATTAAAACACGACGGTTTTTTTCTTTCATATTTCTCAAACCGAGCGTATGTTAAAATAATTATAATAATTTGCGATGCGATCTGCGGTTAAAACAATAGCTGAATAATATATATTATTATAATCTACGTGTTCACATCTGGCCGCGTGGTCCGGCGCTCTTGCTCGGCGTATATAATATATCTATTTATAATCGAAAGCGAACAATCGCGGAAACTCGCATAGAAGTTTAATGGTCACTTCTCGTATAGAAATGCCGAATTCGTATTATTTTCGTAATATATTTTTTTCTGCCTCAGGAAATTTCCCTTATCCGCGATTCACCCACACGGTGTATACAAACCGTTAATATTATAATATATACTATATAGTGAGATTCCGTACCTATAATGTATAATTATTGGGTTAAATTAGGTTGCCCAGGACATAATATTATATATATAATATTGTGAAGTGTGATGCCATTGGTTATACATTTATTTACCTGGTAAAATACGCGTGTATTAGTTCTGAAAGTCTTCGATACAATTTATTGTGCGTAGGTACGTAATTATTTACATCGTACCAATATATATTATATAATAATTTGAATGAAGTAGGTACTTAATTAACTGAGTTAATCAATGATTATCAATATTCTTAAATCCTCATAACGTGCTGAATAGTTTTCGATAATGATGGTTAAAATCTATTCAAATAATGTAGGTACTGGTTTTTTTTTATTAGGTATATATTTTTAATTATTTTCTGCATTGTTTGACATAAATATGAAAAACACAATATATACCATACCTATATAACTTTTTTTAATATTTTCTTTAGTTAATTTTTTTGTTCGTTTTAAATACAGTGTGAAAATAATCGTATCTATTATTTTAATATAATGTTTTATAATTGATTTTCTTTTGTTTAGAAAATCTAATATCATAGTATAGCTCAAAGAAATTATAAATTGCAGATAATTTTAATGCATAAAGTAATAATGATGATATTATTGGCTTCGAATATTATGCTTTTGTTACTTTTATAAACCAATTTTTATAATATTACCGAAATGCCAATACCTATAGGTACCATTATACCATAATTAACTTACTCGCAAATTATTATACTAAAGTAAAAACTAAAATGTCTACTGAAACTGCTTAGTGCATTGTATACAGTGACAAAATTCTTCGTCCATTATTTAATATGTTATACAGATGAATTATCCAGTCCAAGCATGCCTAATTTTTCATTTTGTTCAATAATGCAATTCATCAAAATTTAATTTTTAGAATTTTTAAATAAACCTTCATAAATATCATATTTTGAAAGTCCTAAGATTTTTTAAACTGTACTAATGATTTTCATGTGGAGATACTAACTCCTATTTTTCAAATGAGAATCCTCATCCTTATCTACTGTGAATATTATTTAGTCTATATTTTTTCCTATCAAAATCAAAATTCGAATAAGTAGTTTTTTTTACTTTGTGCTAAGGATATAACAGGTTCATGAATTATGATAATGAATTAAGTAGATAAAGAGGCTGATTTTAAAATATTAGTTATTAATATTTATGATTTTTGAAAATGGTCCAATATAGTGGGTATAATAAATACTAGACCCAATATTACATCTATTTTATATTTTTTAATACCATTTTTAAGGTCTATTGTCCTTAATGTAAACATTTTTATAACTGAGAAAAATAATTTCTTAGGTATTTTAAAAACAGAAGTTTGTTATCACCACAGGACATTCCTTTATAGCACAAAATAAAAATTCAAAAATTTGAATGAATTATTTATTAAAGAAAATCATGGGTGAATCACCCTGTATATTTGTTAATTTACCAGACTTAACCAATAGTAACCTATAATATATATTTAATATATATATGCCGTATATATAATGTGTTATTTCCTAGGCTGTTAATACAGATATTTTTTTTCAATTATTTATCCTAACCACCAATTATAACTAAGTATCTGAAGCGGTAAAATACGGTTTAATGTATACATATACATATATATATATATACCTTAAAGGTATTTGTTATTAATGATGTGTACGGTTTTAGAAAATGTGCTAATGACGAAGTCATGAAAATAGTCAAAAAGTGAAAGCTTAGGTTTTATAAGAACGTGCACATCGCCTTAATTGTGTTTTTCGAAGCGACGTTTTATAAAATATTTTTTAACTGAAAAATCGTAGAGCAAACATAACGTGGCATTTTAGTCCATGGTTAACATAGCATACATAATATTATGACTTTAGGTCTTGCGGGCTTATAAATTGATATAATATTATGTAAACGTATAGAAAACGACGTATATCTTCAATAAATTATAGGTACTACTGCAGGTCTATGTACTTAATATTAAAACTTATCCGAAATGTGATGTTGATCACACACATTATTTTCAATTTAATTTCATATAAAATTATGGTTTATTTTTTAAGGTTATTTTCACCAAAGTTAATATAATATTATACCTTATTGTCTTTCACCAATTGTCTTGCGCCATTATGTCTTCATTAGATTAATATATTCCGTAACAAAGCGACCAAAATTTAGAATGTTTAATATCAAATACTGTGTGTAGGTATTATTATTGGCAAGTTAAACGATAAAACAGGTGTGTGTCATGTGTGGTAGTACCTATATAATATAAGTATAATATTAAAATACATGATGATAATATTCAAAAGCAATTATCTATTTCATTAGCGTTAATTATACATTTTAATTTTTTGAAATATATAATGAAAATTATAATTAAGATTTATATTATATATCGTACCTCAAAATTCGTTATAAGTGAGTACATGTAATATATATACATTATTTATAGCTGTGCCGCAAATTCTGTTTATCTGCTACACTGATCAGGATGCTAAATCGGAAAAACAATTTATAGATTTCAACTGGAAGTGAAAATAATATTATAACGTAGTAGGTAGCCAAGACTCATTTGTCCAAGTTCGTCTCGAGGTTCATTAACGGACGAGGAGAAAATACAAAATATACGCCCGCGAAGATACGATCGATCGCGCGTCATCGATATATAGAGGTATACGTACATATTATATTAATATGATAGTAATAATAGATCGTTTATGGATATACCTATACATTATTTTATTGGAACGCTGTGGCGGCATCAGTGTAATACACCCGAGGCTTCTGGTCAAAGGATAATATCTGTATATATACATTATATACCCTCCGGCCTCCTGTGAGATAAGATCATAGTATAATATTAAATGTGATACGATGTATAGACTAATGGCCTAACTCCCCACCCTGAAATGTATCGTATCTTGTCGAATTGTTTTTAAATTTGAATCGTTACGAATCGTCGAAAAGCGCTGCTAAATAAAGTATATGTACCTATATGTATATATTATGTCGTATATATTTTATACGTATTCATTATACATTATACGTAGATATATATGTTTAACTAATGTACTAGTATAATAACAGGTTGACGATCTTTAATGCGTAAGTCACTTGCGTTTCCAGTTGATTTTTAATTAAAAGTAATATTACAAATTGTAACTTAAAACACTGTGTAGGTATATACATATTTTCGAAAAATAATTTGAAATATGTTACAATTGGACAACACAATAGTATTTTTACTAAAGCAAAATATTTTTATTAAAATGTATACTGAACAGACATTTTTTATTTCCCTGTTGGGAAAGTGGTGCGGAAAATCGATCGGTGTGCATCCCTACAACCGTACCATTATTATACCGCTCCGCTAGAATATTACCTACACGGTGATCGCCCAAAATATTTAATAGAAAAAATTCCTGGGGGAAAAAATGTATACAGAAGAAATGTCTGATGAAAAAAGTATCCAACAATAGTAACAGCAGTAATTGAATATATGTTTTTTGATCACAGACTGTTACTTACTAAATTATTACATTAAGAAAATAGTTTTTGTAAAGCGTTATCGATAAGTGATTGAATATGGATAATTAGATTTGTTATTTTAAATATGAGGCCTTTATAGTGACGTTATGAATATTTTGATTTTATTACTTTTTACATTAATGTCTTTCGTAAAATATTCTTTCTTAGTATTTTAGAATTGATGTGTTATAGGTGGTGGCCATTTGAGACCCACTGAAAGAAGTTCAAAACTCATCCCAAAATTATAAAAAAAAGATTATAGAGCTATTTTATGTACTAAACTACTAACACATTCATCGTCATGACTGCAATAGCGTTACAACCAATTCTGTCAATTTAGCGTCACTTTGAATTATTGGCCAATGCTATGGAATGCATGGTATCCTATGCCTTAAAAAACATTGACTGCTATAACATAGTCTGACTGCAGTCAATTGCTAAAAATTAAATTCTGATTTCGATTAATTGTACGATTTTGTGTATTAAATGTATTTACCCGGGTCTTTCAATATTAAAATTGCAAATCTGCATAGTTAAACTTTCAAATATTTCGCTCCAATTTCACGTAATGGTAAAATGATCATCCCTGTCTTATGCGCATGTAACTTTGTACACAAATGAGTAACGGCTACAACAGAACAGTGCAACTAATGCACACGTCATACATACATACATACATACATACATACATACATACATACCATAGGCCCAAATAGTGTTTGAGATTCGGGGGAGCTAATAGGGCTAATAGCCAATAGGGCCTTAGTTTGATAATATTGAATAGGCTTAAAAGAAAATGTAGGAAATGTTTGGGAGGGTTATGGACATTTTTTTTTTTTGGCTTAGCCCCTAAAGCCCCCTATTTGCGCCTATGATACATACATACATACATACATACATACATACATACATACATACTTAGATAATATACATAGTACATACATACATAATATACATACATACATACATACATACATACATACATACATATATACATACTTAGTACTTACTTACATATTATTTATTACAGCTGGTGTATATGTGAGCTTAGTGGTTGAGCTGGACTCTAAAGTTTAAATGGATGGCTATATATTATATATTTCGTTTTTACTTGTAACTATTCTCGCGTATTTCCGGAAAAGCGCTCCGTGTAATTTTTTTCTGTTCTCTGCATTAGGTACCTACTTTTCTCTGTGTATATTATATATATATAAAAGCGTCCACATATTTAATGTGGCGGTATTTTTTTTTCTACCAACCTCTAAAATTTAAGTATTATACATTTATATCGAGCTCGTTTTATTTTTTAATAAACAACAACGGTGACGTCATGATATACAGCCGGTGTCTATATATATAAATATATATTAATGAACGTTAATCGTTCGGTATAAAAATCGCACCCGACAACGAATCACAAGACCTTATAAGTACGAGTAATTAATTCTTAAGGTTTTTTTTTTCGTTTATTAATTATATGGGTTTTTTTTTCATTTAAAATATAATTACACGTTCGTTGTTTCTTTATTAATATTATTATTCTCATCAAATAACATCTCGAAAGTTTCGAAACCCAATAATACATGATAATATATGACATCCCCATAATCACGTCGCAATGTACAATTTCGCATTTATACTTGTGTGTATATATATATATATATATATATATACCTATACAGTATTATACCTACACATTATACAGTAACATAGTATACTCGTACGCACATCATGTATAGCAATATATTATAAATTATTATAGTTGAATAGGTATCCCTATACATGTGCATCGTGAACATTCATATAGGCTTTATCGCAGTTCTGTCCGGCGCTATTATATATTATTAATATTAAAATATCTGAGATATTGATTTAAGATAATAATTAGATGTATACGATAAAGTATTATATTCATCTATATTTAGATCCAATCTCCCTGCGGTACGGATTCTATCGCAAACCATCTGTCGTAATGTACAACTTAAAACCGGTCTAGTTTAATTGATCTTGTCAAATCACCCTGTATAATGATGATGCGTATAATATATTATATATTATTATGATACGTCGAACGTGCATTTCGCAAGACTTTTAAGCTTGAATTCCGAGAGATTTGAATTCCATTCATGCGTCATTTTTATTTTCACTCATCTCCATCCATTTCAAAGTTTAGATCAAAGTATCAAAATTTGACATGGCACTGGTGACGGACGTTGATTTGTAACATAGTTGAACCATAGGAAAGGGTAAACAAGACAGAAAACAATGGACTAAAACGCTGCAATGAAAATTCCTTTAGCACCTATAGGTACCTCTTGTCTATACATATAATATAATATAATAAATTATGATAAACTGAAGCATATGATTTACTACTTTTTTTAAATTTTCATTTATAAATAATTTTCAGATATGTATAAAACAATTATTTTTACCACCCCCCCCCCCCAAAAAAAAAAAAAAAAAAAATCTGGATACTCATAAGTAGGTGCATTATCTTTTAACTACGTCATAATTTTCACATTTCTTATGAATAATAAAAAAGTATAGTCTGCAGTATTCAAAATAGATACTTATTATTATTAATTTGTCCAATTTTCGTATGATTTTATATGCATTTGATTCTGTATGTTGCGTATTATACCGAACATATTATTATCCAAAACACTGCATAAAAGATAAATTAAAATTAGGTACCTAATAATTTAATATTATTATACTCGGGTACCTATTATAAAGTCCAAACAGAAAACACACCAGTGGCAACAGTTTGTTTGGTGACAAACAATATTTTTTTTGAATAATATCGCGTCAGTTATTTTGAAACTTATATGATTAATATTGGATGATCATAAAAAAATGTATGCAAGTACTAAACTATTATTTTTTTTCCATCCTGATTTTGGCTTTACGATGTCTTAGAAATCTAAGAACGTAATTTTAAATTTTCTCTACTGAGTGTGTTTCTATAAGCGTAAAGAATACTACCGACAATATATTCTAAACATTTTAGTGAAATGGAACCTAAACGAGTTTTACACAGAGTTAGTTTTAAGTGCAATTATTTATCATTGCAGTTTTTAAATGTTATATCACTTCTCCACTTAAATCTTGGGCTGAGATAAGAAAAGTACAATAAATAAATGAAATGTCTTAGTTTGGTTCTAATATTTTTGATTTTTATATCCTACATTGTATCTTTAAATAAAACACAAATATATTGTGACATTCGAATTCAACGCCTGTTAAAATAATGGAACCACATCATCCTACCACACCTTGCCAGGAATACCCTCCTTGAAAATACTAAATAGCTTATTATTGTAGGCGCCTCCAGAGTGTATGGCGACGGGTAAAAGTGATTACTAAATTAAGCAAACTCAATTGGACGCTTGTCCAACTTATTTAATGTTTCAGCAAAACTACCGGGTTGATGTTTGTCGTCGCCTCGTGTATATGCAGCAAAACATAATAAACGACAAGCTCATCGTACAAGACATGACGCAAGTCTTACTTTTTAAATATGATTCGCTTTCTACGAAGTGAAGTTTAAATGCGGTGACTTTGGATAATAAAATGTGTGAACCCGCAAAAAACAAATCGAGGAATATAAAAATATATATACAAGTCTCGTAAACCCCTATTCGCCAAACCCCGAACGGCGCCACTGCCAAAGTGTGGAAAGTAAATATAGGCTATTCGGCGCTTTCAGATTATGGGGACGTGCACTTGGCCCAAAAAACTCGTAGTTAGAATATACAGCTCAACTCCAACCCATGACCGCGACACGTCTCCCGAAAAGGTATCCCCCGCCCTCTCGCAGTCATTCCCCGTGGAATCATTTTATCACGCGTCTATTTATAATACACGTATGTCGTATAATATACACAATAATACAATTCTACAGACCGATAAATGGATGTGCAGGTAGGTTATCCCGCATAATATATTACATCCACTGTGCATATTTACATATAATATAATATTTATATTATTATCGTGGTTTACGGACTACATAAATTCGTCGGGACTATATTATAGTCTTATGACGAGATATGAGATATCACAGACATGCATATTATATATTATATAAAATATATATGAATTCAATATAATGATATGGTGTTTCATCGCAAATATATTACACATGCTCATCGTGGCCCATAACGCTATATTTATTAGCTTCATACATCATGGTAACCTAACCTGCAGATGTATATATGTATCATACATTTATATAAGTATATATATTATACATATAGTAAAATTACCATATACTAGAGTTGTTGTATATATATACCTATATATTATATTTATATATATAATATATGTGTGTACGGCCCTTATTGGTTTGTGCATAATTAAACGCGCGCTGACGGCAACGCCCCCTCGCCAACGACGACGGGAACACCTTTAGGGGCAACACGTTTCCGAAATGGCACAAAAAAAAAAACCAATAATCGTAAAATCGTTCTGTCGGCTTTGTTTTTTTGTACGTATGTTAGCTATAAAATCACTACAACTATGCTACTACCACTACTACTACTACTATACCGCCCATCAAGACCTGGTTTGCCACATTTCGCAAGTTCGCATCCTCCTCTTCTCCTCTTCAACCCCTCCATCTATACTTAAATGCAGCCACGTGTTTCGTTCGCGAGATTTTATGTGCGTCTTTTCGCCTAGGTACCTTTGGTATTTCATCGCTTTGGCTCGCTAATCACCGACGAACATTGGATTTATCGCCGTCGTAATAGTAGTTGTACGTCCTATAACTACACAAAGGGATGCCGTGTTGCTATTATTTGTAACATACATTTCTCACTCTGTAATCTGTGTACAGCAGTTAAATTGTGTTCGAGATAATATTATACAATGTTTCAGCACGGTAAATCATTATTAATTTTTTTTTATATTTGTTACACCACATAACACGAGTGAGCATTTTTAAAATTGTGTTAGCAAAACGTAAATATTTTTAAATAATCCATGTTTACCGCACACGCCGATCACCACTAGACAATTTAAGACTTTGGAAATCGAATAAAGTATGAGTAATACTGGGTTATACGTATAATGGCTAAAGTTTTTTTGTGATTTTATTTAAGGAATTTTTCAAACAAATGAGCCGTGCAGAATTGTTTGTAAACATCACATAATAATTTAGAAAAATTATATCTGTACTTTTTAGGTTCTATGATAAAAACGGACAGTTTTACTATGGTAAATAAAGTAGCCTATTTTTACTATGTCTTTATTCATGTTTAATCTGCGTAGTACCAATACTTATATATTACACATAGTATTACTTGTAGACTATTATAAATTATAATCGAAAATTATTTTTTGTACGCATATAATAATTCAAAATAATTGGAATTATCGAAATATTCCATATTTAATATAGATTATTATATGAAATGGTATACTTAAAAAGCTTTTTCAAGTTATATAGTATTATAAATATTGTGAAATATATTAAATAGGTTTTATTTATACAAAGTCACGTATTATCGAAATCTGTATGATTGTTTTAATTATTGTTGGTAAAAACGGGTGCGCATAATATGATTACTGAATATATCTATGGCTATTTCTATTAAATTATTGTAGGTACCCTTTGTTTTGAAATAACTAACGTCAGTCTACAATAGTATAATATTATATTATACTGCACGACGACGAGAAACAGATATAATAAATATATCGACATAATACTTTTTATGTATAAAAAATGAACTAGTTCAGTATAATCGTTCTTGTATGCGTATAATATTGTTATTAGATTGATCACGAATCCCAAAGATGTGAAAATGACACTATTATTATTATTATTATTATTATTGTTATTGAATATCTCGGGCATGTACTGTCGACATTGCGGAGTTGGAAATCTCGTGACCGTTATTTATCAGCATAATAATATTATGTTCACGTATCGTAATAATCGTGCGTAACTGCTGCAACTATAACCCCGTTTGGACTAACTACAGTTTTTAAACTTGTCATCACCATGTCAACTATATCACCAATACTATAGAATTTCAATTCACGCCTAAAACTCTGTATAGGTACTAAATTCTAATATCTTTGCCAACATTAACTATATCGTGTATACTTGACTTCATATTTCTGCAGAAGTGAAACACATCAGAACTCCTTGTTCCATCTCATTCCATTTATTATGGTTATGACTTATAACTTATAAGTCCAACCTTCCATATACCCTGCACCCTTAATAATGTCTCTATATAAAGTAGTGTCAGCTTTTTTTCTGGTCATGTTTAAAATTTGGTCAGAAATAGCGCTAAATCACAATTTTTTTCTACTGCCGTTGAGGCTATGTGATCGAGACGCATACGTTCCTTTAAACTCACCAATATAGTGACCAATAAATAATAATAGTAATTATTACTATTTATCGTAGTTTTGTACGACAATAACAAATGCAGTATCAACAACAAAAAAGTTGAAAACTATTCATTTTGACTTTTTAGGCCACCTATTTCAGTATCTCATACATATCGTGTACGTACCTGTTTTCTATAATCGATATTACAACCACTCCCTAATTTGCCAGTAACTTCGATTCTAGTACTTCTGATCCTCACTTTACCTTATATTGAGTGGTGGATGGTTTTCTGCATGGCTTAATTATACTAGGTTATTGCAATAGTACCCCATTTATATAATTGTATCACGTCAAGGAATTAAAATGGCAGCGTAGGGGGGTGACTCATATTTAAGTCCTTGCGCTGCCATTTTTTTGTTTGATAACAATATAGGATATGTGCAATAAGCCAATAAAACCTTGTATATTTAATTCATGGTTTTCTATGAGATTCAGGTACCCTAAAAAAAATTTTTTTTAAAAATTAGATTCTACCATATTATATTATAATATGTATCAGTAACTTGTAAGACTATAATATAATATTATTTATCGTGATACACTTCGTATTATGCTGCACTACGCCTGCATGTCCAATGTTCATACTTAATAAAACGTTTGACCTCCTGTACACCTATTCACCCGGAACACGAATTAAATGATAATATATTATATTATAGGTAGTCTTTTAGTGGCGATCATCGGGGCACAGGTATACACGATATTATAGTACATAAGTGTACCGACGGCTAGTGTTCAGTGGACAATGATTGATAGCTGGAATACCTCTATTTATGCATAAATATAATATGACGCCTACCTATATATTATAACCTTCGTGTTATGCGATAAACTACCTATTTTCACATATTTTAAGAAGTTTTAATCGATGAAATCCAGACGTTCAAAACGGCTTATTAATTATTCGCACAAATTATAAGTTCCTGGCTATAAATACATAATACGCGAATGCACGTTGTACCGGGTGATCCATGCAACGAAATGCACTACCTATAATTGTTTCAAAAACCAATAAAATTTTTAAAAATATATATGCTTTACTATTTTTTATCGTTATTTTTTTTTTTAACGACAACGTATGTTTTTAATTCCTCATACCAAAGCAGAATATTTATTCCATTCGCTCGATTTAAATTCAGTTTAATTTTTTTCTGTTTTTAAATTGATTTGACGGGGTAAATACCATCTCAGAATATTATGCCATTTTAAAGGTCATTATACTTGTAGTTAATTTATGAAAATACCGATTATATATATATGTCATTAAAGCAGACGACATATCAATTTATCACCATTTAATTATTTTGTATTTTGAATCGGACATATTATATAGTTTGTGTTTTAAATCAAGTATTCTATTATCTTTAAGAAGACTTATATCCTGTTAATAAAACATTACGGTTCTAGGATACAAACAACAATAGTAAATTGTTGTGTGCTTACAACTTTTACTAGATTTAATGCCAAATACATTACAAATTTTACTAAAAGCACTTTACAAATAGTAAAAATCAAACATTAAATAGTAACAATCGGTTTTTATTCTTGGCTTTTGACCAAATTGCGAACTATCATAAACTTCATTGCTAGTCCAAAATAAATTATTTGATTCAATTCCGTACACTTGTTTTAAATTTATAATTTATCAAAAAATATTTTTTCTATATAATTATAGCTTGTTTCAATCATTTTTTTTACGACTTCCTATGGTAGGTATTATTAGTATCACCCGAGTAGCAAGGTACTAAAAGTTATTATTGAAAATAAATTATTATCTTATAACGTATAATAATGGTTATAAGTGGTAACTATTGTTAAAAATATGAGAATTAAATTATTCTTTTCAAAATATCTGAGGAATAAATTTCTAGAGAACAATAAATTAAAATAAAAATAATATCAAAATATATATTACATAATCATTAGTATACAAAAAAGTATGCTTACTAAAGTATGAATTCATTATAATATTATTATGTATAATATTATGTATAATATGTATAATATTAATATACAAATAATATTTTCAAAGATTTTTAGTTATTTTTATTGATATTACCTTTAAATTTGGTAATAGGTCGTTCACTCTAATATAGAAAATTACAGCGTAAGACGGATTATATACCTATGCATATAGCGTTTTGATTTACGTTTTAAATAATGAAAATAACTTAAAATGTATCAAATTGATAGTTTGTAAATTGTAATAGGATAGTTTTTGCATTTCAAATTTCAAAAACGTTTTACTGTAATCTCAATCATTATTCATTACCGAAGTTAATTTATTATATTTGATATAATAGTATAAAATAACACGCAAGGCAATTTAAGAACAGTTTTGTCGTATCGGAAACATAAAAATCACGAGGTATTATACGTCTAGGGAAAGTTTAAATGGACTCATAAAAACTATTAAATTTAATATATTACTAATAATTTAATTTCAAACTTAAAACGGGAACTACGCTTTATAGGTTTACGGTTACTGTGTATATAAAATTGAAATATTATGATTTTAAGCCCATTTTTATGGTCCATTATTGTTATCGCTACCTATATATATTTATTATGCTCCTATTATTGCAGGCTATTTGGTATCGTGTGACTCTATAATTTTTTTTTGTTTACATATATATATAACATATATACAAAGGAACAATAACATTATATTTTATAACTTAAACCACATGCTTAAAAACCAGGTGCATATAGACATGTAGTAACCGACAACATTGCACTATATTATAAGGATTTTTATAGGATACAGATCTTAAATATTAATGAACTGTGGAAATGTATGGTTAAGTATATTATATATTATACCTATTTGTTGTCTTTAATAATGCAGCATAATTAACTTACCTATGTGGTTATATTCCGAAACCTATTTCTTTTAATGAATCGAAACAAAGCTGCACCTGCATACGCGTATATATATAATCTGGTTACTATTATAAATGATTTTTCTGGTTAGATTTCGCGAGATTACGTTAATTTTTAGTCGTGTTTAAAATCGTTCACTGCAGTTGGTAGATACCTTCATAATATATTATGTAAAGTCGATAAATATTATTCTAATTTATCTAATTGTGGATCGCATGTAGAGATTTATCAATCTACAGAAATCCATTCGATACAGTCCAGTATTGCGTGCTTGAAC
The DNA here is from genome assembly GCF_005508785.2 of Acyrthosiphon pisum. Classification (NCBI taxonomy): domain Eukaryota; kingdom Metazoa; phylum Arthropoda; class Insecta; order Hemiptera; family Aphididae; genus Acyrthosiphon; species Acyrthosiphon pisum. The sequence goes on along the minus strand of NC_042496.1, from coordinate 16,061,134 downwards.
CTCATCCTTGTTATGAATGAAAAAAATATTACACATCTGTAGATATACGCTTAATACCTATATACATATTATATATATTATACATATTATCATAACAAGACGAACGCATGCTGCGCAGTGTACTTGAATGAAATTACTATATTTTTTATTCGCATTATCTTCTATATAATACATGACATTTCGTTTGAAACGATAATATTATGTATTAACGTATTATAGACTATAATAACTATGTATACTATAAGCAGAAACTTTATGACAGTGCATTATATTTATCTGTTTTCATGTTTCGGTCCTATCTTTCGGCGCTATAGTATAATATGGTGTAATAATACATGGTAAACAAAATATTATACCCATGAAAAAAAAGTGTAACAACAATTAAAATTTAAAAAAAAAAAAAACGTTGTCCTAGATGGTAGGTATACATTATGTTATATATTATATTATATGATTCTACCGGGCGGTAGCGAAAGAACAGAGGAAGGTGCTATATATATAATTACGTTTGGCGTGTGTGTACTTTATATATACGTATATACAATTATGTGGCGTCGAGTTATACCGTTTAACATTTATTAAAAATTTGCATATTCAAATAAACTCGAAAAAGGGGCCGCTGACACAGTTCGCAGCAGTCTAGTTTTCATTTGATAAATCATCGCGTGATGTAATGTTTTCGTGAACATTTATTATCTGACCAAAATGTAAATAATAATAATTGTACCTAAACTATACGAAAATATAATTACATTACCATCACCTTCGTATAATTTGAATACACTTTAAATGTATAAAGTAAATCATTTTAATAGCTATGTAATGTGTATAATAAATAAATAATAATTGTTACTTGATATTAATTCGGCTGACGTTTGACACCGGATACGCGTGAATCGTATCGGAAACGCAATTGGTTGAAGACATGAATAAAGATTGTAATGTATGCCGGTGTGCTTTTCTGTCCGATAACATCTTTCTTGTACACAGGGTGACACACCAAGGATGCTCACCTATTTTTTTATTTTCAGCGATGCAGGTATTCAAAATTTGACTTGGAATTTTTAAATATACTTGTAACTTATAAGAACCATATTGTTGACAATGATATAATATTCATATTTTCACATTCTCAAGATGTTTTGTACCTGCTACTTACAGTTTGACTTGTGGTGACAAAAACTTCTGTTTATCACATAACACCCCACATTTTTGTACTAACTATGAATATTTTAGTGTTTCGTTTTTATGAAAATGTTTACGCATCAAAATAAAATTTGAACGAGTAGCTTTTTAATATTTATAATTTATAAGGTATTTATTATAATTAATCCAATCTATTTTATATTTTTTGTAAAACAATTTTTAAGAACTACTTTTATCTCATAATAAATATAATATTTTAATAAATAAAAAACTACTGGTTTGAGTTTTGAATTAAGTAAATCAACATTTAAAAAAAACAACTATCCACTAAGTAATTTACAGCAATAAATATGGGGGCTCATTTGAAATACATAAGTATACTTAGGTATACCTATGTATAATAGGTATCGCCGCTGGACACTCCTATTAAGTAGTTAAAAATTCTCAAGAATTTGAAAATATAGTCTTTAAGTATATTTAAAATTTCCAAAAATCGTAATTTGAAAAAAATCATTGTTATAGGTATACAATTGTAAAAAAATTGGAGTGAGCGAGCATCATGCTTGTCAAATCACCCTGTAGAATTTATAACGATGTACTATATACCTGCCCTCGCCGTTCCAACGGTCTTATTTCATCTGTTTGTTTCGGTATTTTTTTCGCTCATTAAATTCCCCTAAAAAAAAATAGTCGTCCCGAACGTGTATCATACATATATGTATATAGGGAATAGGTATGCGACGTTTTGAACTTCGTGGAATCGCCGTGAAATCATCGTCGGTTCACCGTTTGTTGTTTTTATTATTATTATTATTTTTTTTTGTTTTAATGATATACCTACCTCTCGCGATTCCCGTCGCGAAGCGGAAATCGCCGGCAGGACATGACGTTCCTATTATTATTATATACGTATATAATATTATAATGTTGTTAGAAGGTAGATCGTCGTGTTATTATTAGTACTGCAGCGAAGTGAGTGCGTCGACGTGCTATGCGCGTTGCTGTTTGGATATTTTTTATCCTCCAGAAATTGAAATCTCCCGGCGTGTAGGTATTTATACGAATAATAATAATTTAATAATATATTGTGTTGTCCACCAGAGTTTGACGTACGCGTACGGTAGGTGTAAAAATTCGTATCAACAATTATCAGGGGCAGTCGCGTAATATAATTATACGTTTGGGTAAACAATTCCTGTTGAAAAATTAACCTGTACGCCGCGGCGTGTGGCGTGTCCTGCAATCATGTCTGGCCGCCTTTAAACTCGTCTAATATATAAATTATAGTATAATTTTATATAAAACCTAGTATTTTGTGTATACGCAAGTGCATCCGTGGCTAGAAAATGTTTATACATATAATAATAATATAATGCACCTATACGGAATCGTATTTTGAATTTACTTGTGCTATCTGCAACAACGGTTTTTATAATAATGTATATTAACGACCTACATAATCTTATTATACACGCATATCCTAACTGAGGTTATACCTACAACTGTAATACATAGTTTGTAAATCCATTATTTTTCGAACAAAATGTATCCGTATTTCTATTCTGCACTCAGTTTGCAATACCGTAGATATTAAATATGAAAATGGACTGTATACATATATATAATATTACGTATGTACGTGGGAAGGCAATTGTAATGGTTATTTTTTTCAATTCGGCTGTACAATTCGAAACGAAATAAAATATAGCGGAATTTTATTTTCGCACTGTCATAATTCATATTCCTGTAGAGAAAAATGAATGGTTTTTTTGATGTTGAGCTGAGCGAGGGAGCTGTTGGATTTATACAATGATGTGGGATTTTTTACGAGTTTTTTTTGTATGTAATCACTTTTTTGGGGCAGATGAAGTGCTCCGAAAGTTTTGTGTTGTACCCTATCTATATATAGGGTCTAAATCGAACACATATTGTACTTTAGAGAGTTCATTTTTTTATTTTTTCCCAGCAGTAGTTTAAAAAACAGATTCTAGAAAAAAAAACGTTTTTAAATTTTACGACGAGCATGTTTATTTTTTTATAAAATCTTCAACATAATATTTGGGGAAACTGAGCTCCGCATTCAATAATTTCGTGTGTGATATAACTGTTTTATAGCTTTCATGTATTAAATAACGATATTATATCATTATTGTATTATCTTACTAGTAGGTGCTGTATAGTCTATTTATAACGAGAAAAGTATATTATTATATATTTTGACCAAAGACCTGATTATTTAGATTCGAACCTTATAAACTATGATATGAATCGCATCAATAACATTAATTTTGAAATAAAAGTTAATATTGTATTTTGTAACAGTTAATACTAATTTAAATATTAATTAAATGGTAGGTATTTTATGAAAAATGACATACTTCTCGTGGACGTAGGGATAGACTATACCAACAGCTGTATTGTAATATTATGATATAAATTATGTACGGCTCCTCTGTACGCATTTGTCTTAAATAGGAAATAAAATATAACTGTTCTGGACGGGACATATGACTTGTTGCGTGTTTATACGTATGAATTCAACATTGTTTAATGTTATTGTTAAACATCAGACCCGCGTGTGAGGTCTGTTATATAATATATATATATATATAGTATAATATATCTAAAATATACATATATACCTACGTGCGCTAATGTGCTAATCGAAATCATCGGCGCTTGGAGGCGTGATCGTGTTCCGACCACCCGAAAGTATTTATTACACGTCCAAGTGTTGTATATACATATATGTGTTAACACTATGTACTCGTATTATGTTATATATATGTGTATTTATATATATATATTATATATACAACTGTAGATGAATTTTCATTATTGAAACTGCCGCGAAACAGATAAGCGAATGGGTCTTTCGTAGACGTCTCATTTTTGTCGTTTTTGTTTCCAGCACACCGTACGACTCAACAACCTCACTCCTATACAGGTTATTATTAATTAACGCGATCAAATGTTTTCGATTCGGCTACAGACCCGTTCACTTTTACGTTATAATAATATATGATATTGAATTTCGATTTTTGTTCGTTTCTTAGCGAAGCGAATGAGAGCCTGCAGATAAAAAATGTTGTTAGATTATAATATTATATCAATTAGCCGATTAGCATCGTTATCGCACATGAATTAATATAATATATTTTTGCCAAATGGTAGATATATGTGTATAATAATATAATTGTTGCGGTCAACCACGGCGTCCAACTACGCGTATATCGGACATAGCGCTCAAACAAGTGTGTAAAGGTTATTTCATTCGTTTTCGTATTTCGTCTTCTTACTTCTTTTATTTCTCTAAAATACTTAAATACGATATACTATTATGCCGTCTAGAAAATTATCTGTCTTTTGCGCTATTATGTATTTCGTCCTATATAATATGTTAAAAATGGCAATTATAAGTCATATTATTATTGTCACATAAATACATAAGTTTATGACGTGTGCATTCAGTTGTTTTTACATTTCATCGCAATACCTATATTCATCCAACGATCCTCAACGATTTCCACATTCTGCAAAGATCTATATATATATATTGTCGTTAGAGCTTTTTTTTTATTTTTTTTTTTTTTTGAAATGCGTACAGACAGATAAATAAAGGATATTTGTTGTGTTATCACTGTAATGTATAATATGAACGCGTGTAAAGTCAAAACGTCTATCTTTCTACATGCGTGGTACGAAATAACTTTTTGATATTAAACACGCTATAATAATAATAGTAACAATAATATGTAAATTTCTAGGCAGAAATGTACATACGCCATAAAAATTATGTTTATTTTCATCGTTTTGCCTCCGTCGTGCACGTGTACGCTTACTACTTTTGATAACATTTTTTTAAAATCTTTCTCGCAAATCGCAGCAATAAAGTATATTTCCTATAAATTCTATTCCGATTCTTTTACCATTACATGATGTTGATAATCGATACATATTTTTGTTTTATATTGCTATATAATTGATACTTTACAGACCACTTTACTGACCACTGTTATATATCATTATACTAATTGTATTTGACACTTCTTTATTTCGTTAGATTTCATTTCTGAAACTCATTGGATTGATGTTCCGTACACTCTATAAAGTCCAACATACGTAGTTGCACAACCATTTCACCGAATAGGAGAAATTATTAATTCTAAATTTACAAAAGTTGAGGAACTATAATAACATTGGTAAAAAATATATTATCTTTAAGATACCATAAAGCTATACATTTAATAAACAAATCATATTAGTCTATATAAGAAGGACATAAGGTATATTATTTTACAAAGTCTTTTAGCACATAATTAGGTATATATATATATGTGTGTATATTTTGGTAGAATAAATACATTATATAAATTCGAGCCCTTACTAATAGTTCTAAATAAAAAAATCCGAGCTCTAAATATTAACTCCTATATACTATTATGTACGTGTTTGTGTGTATGAGAGAGTATTTAATACATGCCGACATTACTATATATATATTATTATTGTTGTTACAATATACCTGCTGGTGAAATATTTGTAATTTATTTATGAACCATTATATTATACAACAGTGTATAAGGTTTTCTACAGTAAAACATCGACGTATTGTGTTCGCTGGCCAACGTAAACAGTGTTTTTTAACGTAAAACAACTCCCTGCTAAATATCGAAATTCACAATTCACCGTTTTAAATAATAATAATAAAAAAAATAAAACATAACGCCTGCAGTTTACTATAATCGTTCGTCTACCTGATCCACCATCCACAGCACGCATCTCGTCGTGTTTTATGCATTTATATTATTCTTTGTCGCACATAAAGATGGTATGGTATAAAATATTATCTTTACGCTGTAAGCTATAATAACTATTTGTTAAAAGTTAATAACAAAATATATATGTATGTATAAAAAATATTATAATATTGTTACACGTTATTTATCATATTAAAAACAAAAACGCGGAGTCGCAGAGTATACGCATCATGCACGCAACATCGGAATCATTATACTATCCTTGGGGGTCATTGGCGAACGGCTATTCTCTACACACGCATACACACAATAAAGTGTATAATAATACTATTATGTATGCATAATTTTTTATCACGTGTTGATAATAACGACGTGACTGCCGTGATAACTCTCCCGTAGACCTCCAAATTTGGACATTTTGTAGGAAAAAGAAACGTCTCGACTGGAAATGAATTTCCATCGAATATAATATGCACGCCGATAATCTTTCGCGTGTTACAGACTAAGCACGTGATGCGGTTCCCTTTGACATTGCGTGTTTGTAATATTCGTCGGTGTGAATCGATATGCTATATATGTAAATATTATAGGTACATTTTATTACATGTTTGGGTAGGAGCTTATTGTATATAATACTAAAATATGGTTTTTTTTTATTCTCTGAATATATTATATTATATAATTAGCAAAAATATTATTATATGTTCGATTACCGAATGGACATCGACAGTCGCGTACTAGAAGGTTGTCCAAAGTTAAATCATGTGCCACAATGGGTATTATAATAATATAATAATTGTATGTTACATAATATTATGTAAGTAAATTATGTTTTTAATATTTATTACCTGTGAGTTTTTACATCGACCTAAAATGTATAAAAAATATTTTCTTTTATTTATTTTCCATTTATTCCGTGAAATAACAAACGACTTTGTTCCGACAGCATTTTCCATGTTATTTTATATTACATCACCATAATTAATTTGTTTTGTTTATTTATTTAGGTATTCACAATTAAGGCTTCAACGTCAATGGTTATTAGTCCATCCTTCACATTTTTACATTATTGCTTACATTTTTAAGCATTTTTTTTTAATTTTAATATTTATACGATAAAACTTAATACTCAAAGGGTATGGAATGTTTTGCATTGTTATTATATCATTTTGATAGTGATTTTTAGTTTCAAACAAGGACTTGTATTATTTTTGTTGCTTGTTTCTCACTGAGTGATTCTGCTATAGTGTTTGGGAGGAATGAGGATTAGTTACATATTTTGAGCAGTCCTCTACTATGTGTTTAACTGTGAGATCTGCAGAGTGGTATGTATTACTCACAGGTTATAGATCTTTACCGATGTCTGATTAGACAGGAATGTGCGTCCAAATCTGACTCTGCGGGTTATCGCTATGTCCTAGCTATGAACATACATTTTATATACTTAGGGCCAGTTGCACCGTCTCTGATTAAAGTTAACCGGAGTTTAATCGGCCGAATTTGCCCGGTTAAATATCTGTTATCAGCTTAATCGAAGTTTAACCGTAGACGGTGCAACTGGCCCTTAGTCTTCTGTATTTATATTTCAACATTATATAGAAACAATTAATTATTATTACTAAAATATTTGTAACGTATGTGTGTAATTATTTCTATAGTTAAGATATTGATGCAAAATTATACCGAAACGATCAATTAATTGTACCTAATGCGACTCACATATAACGATAAACCTACTTAAATGTATGGGTAAAAAGTGATATTTTGCCAATTACTTACTAAACTTTCCCCAACTTTTTTTAAATATTAAAACGTCGCATGTCATATGTTAATTTCTTTCGTTCGAATTCACATACAAAATGCTATGTTAAGCAATTTTACCATAATCGATTGTTGTAATAATATAATAATATTATTGTGGTTTGTGTTTTAGCTTTCGGGATTTAAGAATAAGGTAATGATAATAATAATATATCTACAGCTAATAGAAAACTATTGATTTTGACTGAATGTCGTCGATTACTGATACTTGGTGATTCCCTTGAACTTACATGTTCCAACATCTGACATGCTATAGATGAAATCCAAAAAGGAAATTAATAAACTTAATATTCTTTAAACCATTTTTTAACTTCCGGATTCCTGACTTGAAACATGATTATTACCTACGTAATCGTTACTTGAGATTCCTATACCGACTTTGTTGTTTTATTTATATTAGATTTAATTAAAACCCATCGGCCCTTTGAATATTTATCGAAGACTAATAATTATTTAGATTCCCTACTCGAAAAAAAAAAAATAATGAAATTATTCGAGCGAGTTTAGTACAGAATTTGTGTTCGTATACCCTATCATAATACCTACAGGTATACAATTTTAATAACACGTATATCGTTTAATAGCAGAAGAACGTACAAATCGCAATAAAAATTCATAATAAGTTAAACGTTATTATAATTTATAAATGTATATTAACGTCCTACATGGGTATCTACAAGCAGTTCCTCTGACACATAATATATCCTCGAGGACAATGCGTTGTGTGTGTAATAATACAAACATTGAATACCGATCAGCCGCCGGCGATGACCAATTATGCCAAAAATATAATCGCTATTCAGATTGCTTTGCTAATATCGTTTGTACTACTTCGCTATTATATGTATTTATATATTCGTGTCCAATATAGGTCTTGCGTCTGACGAGACACAATAATCAAAATGCCTAGAATCAAACACGGTATAGCGGGGTAGGTATATGTATAATAACACGTTGATGGGTATAAGGAGTGTAGTTCAAAAATCTCTGCGACCAGCCGGAATTTCATATTATACTATATTATTACTATAATAGTACCTATAATATATTGTGTTATTTTAATATGTATAGTAAATAATAATAATAATATCATGAACTAGGTGATGTCTGTGCGCGGATGAATTAAATATTAATAATCTATATAATGTTAATATTATATACGTAATAGGTATATTATAATATACGCATATTACATAATCTATATTATAGTTAGTACATATAGAGTGTACCTATGTATACTTTTTATTTATATACCATCTAAAGTTCTAGTCGTGTATTAAAAAAAAAAAAAAACATTGTTAACAACAACGGTATGCGTATCGCGACATTTGACACGCGCATCATCGCCGTTGACCTTTCTTTGTTCTCTGTTTTCGATGTTTTATCCGTATCATGCAGTATGAATATAACGAATAGACTGTTATTGCGTTCGTTCTAGGTTTCCACTTATCCACTTCTCGATCTTTCGAGTTTATTCGTAGTTTGTACGTTATACCTATAATACCTGTATAGTATATAGTGAAGTGTGTAAATATACATAAATACTACTATAATATCCAATTACTTTCCATTGTTTTTTATGATTAATTACGTTAAGAGGACATGAAAAAAATATAATAACTAATTACGTCATTTACATAATATGACCTACAGTTTTTGTCGAGTATCGAAGTGTACTAATGAGTGTAACGGCGGCTGACTGATTGTTTTAAAGTTAAAAACTCATTTTCTCTAAAAGTATCAACGTATTTTTTTTTTTTAATGTCGTTTTGTAAAAGACTTAAAATTGTGTAAAATATATATTTTTAAAAACGTTATTACTTTTCAAGAAAATGACGAATGTTTACCTTCAAACGATTCACATGCCTGTTCTATTTTAAAAATTGGTTTTGTAACTTACACAACTTTCGTTCGTGGATAGAAAAAATAACCATACATATAGTAAGAGCTCGAGTAAGAGTATTACACACAAATAATAGAATACGTATAATAGCGTATTTAAAACAATAATTACTAATTAGTATTTGTACTGTAACAATTATTATACATAGGTAGGTACTTATAATTTTGTAATACCACGTTTTTCTTTGACGATTATCCACGCATTATATTTGGTGTGTTTTGTGTGCCATAAAAACTCTCATTGGCGTTTAATGCTATGTAGGTATAATACTACGCATATAGTTTACTATACTAATATATAGCCCGTGTCGATTAAAAACAACAACAACAAAAAAAAACCTCCGCTTTTCCTTTAGATGAAAATAATAAGGTCAAGATGACAAATCTATTTTCATTATAATTATAATATTATGTTATATGCACACGGCTGTATATAAGGCTACAACGGACGGACGATGGCAAAATACGGACCTTATAAAATATGACCGCGAATTCCTACGGATTATACACTAAACACACTGTGCCGGATACGAAAAAAACAATCTGTTGTAAAAAACTTTTCGGATTCGCTGTACATTAATTAAAATATCACCGCGGCCGCATCCGCCTTATTAATTAAGCCCTACCTATAATGGCTATATACAATAATATTATATGCGCATGTTTGTTTAATTAAAATCTGCGATTCAATATAGGTACCATTGTGAGACACGACTTATTATATTATTATTATAATACGACGTGCATACAGGCAACGGTATCCTGCAACCACCCAAGTTGAGTACCAACTCGCCGGTGGATGTGAGAAGTTTAGGAAATTCAAAGCATTACAATACCATCTACCCATTATCGATATAATATGCCGGGTTGCATTCAGGCGAGGGCACAGCGGATACGGTTGTCAAACTTTTAAAGCGTGGTGACTGGATACCGCCGAGGTGTTTCTTTAATACCGAAGATGGTGAAAAAGCACTCAAATACTTAATTATATTAAAATGTATTCTTATCAAAATTAGGGAAATAAATTTTAAAAAAAAATTGAATAATTACCTAATAATATTACTTAGGATAGAATAGGTCTTAAACATTTAGATAACATATTTAAAAGAAATTAATTTTTAAATTTGAATTCATTAAAATTGAATAATAATAATATTATAATTTGTTGGTATTGAATTATTATTGGACATTGTATGACATGTTTGTGTCGTCGATATTATGTGTATAATGCTTTTCTAGTAAAAATTTGGGTATTTTTTTTTAAATTCTAGGTACTATAAGTTTAAAAAAAATCCGTATTTTTAAGGGGAAAGGGGTGGAAGAGAAAATGGTCATACGATTTCAGTCAGACATTAAAAGAGAACTTATTAAACGAATAAAAATGAATTTGGGAGACGTTTTTTGGAGGGGGGAAGGATCGGACAGACATAATTATATAGATGTAAATCTTAAATACGACTAACATTGTATAATGAACTACTATAAGAGTAGGTATACCTATGTACTCGACCAGATCGAAGCTCGAACCTTTGAAGGTTATTCTTTAAACCGTATGTACGTCGTAAACTCTCGCTTTTTGATGTCCTGCGCACATCGGCGGCCACAGCGTAATGTAATATATATAAATACATGTATATGTATAGTAAGTACCTATTTATTCGGGGACGCAATTTAATTTAGCTCAAGTATATAATGACGCCGCGCAGGTGTAGCAGCTGGTGGCGTGAACCGCGTATTACCCGAGCAATTTGTTATTTCGTTCGGTCGGACGTCGCGGTCGTGCGACGGCCGACTACCTACTGCTAGCCCGCTACCTATAATAATAATAATATTATGGCTGCTGCTGCTCCTGCTGTTGCTTTGTAGGCGAGTTTTATAATTGCGTCCGTGTGGTGCCGGATTCAATCCCGCCGTGTGTGGCGAATACAAATTACCGAAAACGCTGCACGCGTGGCCCCACCGTAGTAGTTGTTATACATAATATGCCTAATGTATATCGTGTGCATACGGTGTGATCGTTTGTATATTTTTTTATGTTTTTTTATCGCTGTTGACCAGCCATTGTCCGCGCAGAGATTTCGAACAGACTATATTGCAGTTCTGGTTAGGTTTTTCAGTCGTTTGTCGTATATAATTATCCAATAATAAGCGAATAGTTAAAACTACCGTTTATACCCAACCACTCTTAATTCGGTAAACTTTCAACTTTTCTAAATAATGAACTATTAGTTCAATATTTAATGTATATATATAGTGTTGAATATCGTCAACAATATCCAGAAAATATTTATAATATTAAATTTAATAATAAAGTGCACCTATAGGTCGTGAAAATCATTTAAAATCCTAAAAATCTAAAAAAAAAATTAAGCCAACTGGAATATGACGGAACGACTAAAAAAAAATGATCGAATTCTAATATTCATTTTAAACCGCGTTTTAGGTATGATACTATGGTCGCCGTCTAATGGCCATGCGATCGCTCTGTATATGAATATTTCTATGCTATAATTAATAATAACGATGCTCTGCACCTACCACCGCGGGCCCTGACTCACGCGTGTCATCACGTCGTCATCGTGGCTGCAAAGGTAAAACCAGCTCTCATCCTCGGGATGAGAGAGAGAGATAGAAATAGAGAGAGAGAGAGAGAGAGAGAGAGAGAGAGAGAGCAATATTTTGTTTTAGGAATATTATATGGAAAAAAAAATATATATATATTATTTTTATGATATTGTACAGTGCGTGAAGAATAAACGGATATGTATTATTATTATTATTATTATGACGATACGTGCGTGTGCCATATATTTTGTCGACAGAGGGGAGCGTAAAATGGCTAAAATTTCCACAATCTGGTCGTTATTATATTGTAATGGCATATAATTTGATTTATCGTTCCCGCGGGACATTATATAAGAAGGGTGGCTTAGCGCCACTCGTGTATAATATTATTATTATAATGTATACACATCGAACATTCAAAACAATGCCTCTACCGCGTGCCGATGGTATTTCTCGTTTTTGGTATATATACTTACAGCGTATTGGTGACTGATCATCCATGTCAAATCGTAATAAATATTAGTGTTCGTAATTTCTGGAGGCCCTGGTTGAAATTTGGTAAGTATCCAAAAATCAAAATTATCTAAGCTAACTGAATATTTGGATGAATACGCTCATTCGCCATTATATTAGGTATTTAATATAATATGAAAGTTCGTTTACCAAACTATTCAATAATTTAAATAGATATTGTAAAATTATACACTATTCACAAATGATAATAATTTTTTCCACACATTATAATATTATAATATTTTAATATTGTTTTTTTATTCTATCTCAGGAAAATTAAAAATTCACGACGTATTTTTTTCGATTGAATCTTATTTAACTTTTGTCATTACAACATCTCAGCGAGTACATAGGTATACCGCATACGCATTATTATACGCCTAGTACTTTTTTTATAAGACATAATTTATTTATTTTGAATTCTTAGCACAATATAATTAATACTCTTGTACCAAATATTTGTAATAATTTAATTACATAAAAAATAATATGCTAAAAAAGCCATCTTTGTTTGATGATTTTGTAATCTGCTTAGGATAACTAAATAAATACCTACTAGGTATATGTTTTAATTATTCTCGAACCAGTACCTATACCTAATATACATATATTTCCCTATATTACGCTTCTACATAATATTAATTCTCTTATTGATATTTATTTAGTTTTGTTTGTTCTTTTTCTTTGTTAAATTAATTTAAAGATATAACACCATGTTATAATATCGGCACCATGATATCGGAAGATACAACAATTTGATTAAGAACCAGGTGATTACCTTACTGAATTCATTCAATTTACATGGATATTATACAAATAGAAAAATAGATAAGTATTACGCATTTGAACTTCAAAGTATTGTTGTCTTATCTATAAAAAAAAACATATATTTGTAATAAAGAAGATTTTTGTCGATTCGGTTTAGCGTTAATTACAGCTGAGACGCAATTTAATGTGATTACACATTGAAATAAAAACATTGTCGCTTATGATTTTTGTAAGTAGTCTCGTATAAAAATTAAAATTTATGACATATAGTCCGATAAAAAAATTGTTTTTACATATTTAAGCGAAGCATAACGGAAATAATTAACAAATTTCATAAATTAACTATATGTATATAATATGGAATTACTATTCTATTCTAATTGATATTACAAAGTCAACAATTTAAAATTAATTAGAACACATTTAGAACACGATCTAGGTAATTAGAGTTAATTATATTTGTTAGTAGTTTTTGCAGTTACAGCTAACAATACAATAAATGTTTAATTTTTTTTGTGTATCAAAATGTGTCCACCCAAATACGCACATATTTTGATGTTTTGAATGATGGTTATTTTTTCGTTGCCTGACATTTAGTCCACGATATTATTTATTTGCTTCAGTGACTTCAATTGTCGTCTTACACATATATTGGATGCAATTTATATATATATTATATATTCATTTGAGTATTATGGGTCCCGAAACTGTCTACGCTTTCACCGACATGACCGTAATTAGGTGTGATGGATGACTAAATCTTTCTGTGCCATTGTTCTAGAAGATGGAGTATCGTCGCTATACCACGCGATTCAAATGTGTATAATTTAAATTCATACCTATTTAAACGGTTCCAGATCAACGACTGATATCCAAACACCTGCGTATGGATATATAGTGCACAACGAATAACTCTGAATTCGCCAATAAAAGTCGTCTTCTAAATCCTATTGGTTTTCGTCATCGCTATTGTTATAATTATTACAAAAAGGTTAATTGTTTAAATATTAAAAACATTTTTAAAACGTTATATCCCATAGGCCATATTATACCTATAGTAAACCTCATGTTTCATCAAGTGTAATTATATACATAGTATTTTATTTATTGTTCAGAGATGTAGTATACATATTACCTGTGTACTCTTTTGACACATTCTGTATACGGTAATTTATGTGAACGTGTAAGATTGTGTTGCCAAAATGTATCACCTTAATCGTCACAGTTAAACTCACAATATATTTATTGTTCATCGTGAATAAAAACTAATGATTAATCACTATATTTATGAGTGTATAAACTTATAGAAATCATGAACTATGCAAACGTATAAATTAAAATCGGATAATTTATGAAATATAAAAGATCTGTATTCTTTACGTGTTTAAATTATTATTTTCAAATAACTTATAATTGTTTTAATGTCTATTTACGATCTATCGTACGATAAAACAATAAACAATGGGAGGACAGATTATAGGTATATATATAACTATAATAATAAAGGCGTTATGATCGCGTTAAAAGTACGTAAATCATATTTCGTCTTCTATTGTAACTAGTAACTATTATTATATAGTTACCTACTTTTAAAATTATCATAAGCATCTATATGTAGTCTGCAGAGTTCTGTAAACCTGACTATATATTTATCATTATATCGATCAAAACCGGCAAATACTTAAGACACGACGCGTTTGTTTTTTTAAAAATCTATTTCTTTTTTGTTATACAATAATAATAACAATAATGATAACATATAGGATCATAAAAAATTCGCGTGGTTTGCATGTAATTAGAATAGACGTTTAATAAATGTGTCATTTATAATGTTTTCCCTAAAGTATTCAATACGATGCAATAGTTATAAAAATCAATAAATCATTGTAAATATCGATCATCGCATAATCGAGCAAAGTACACACAACATCATCATAATATGCAATGTATATGCCATTTTTAACGTGGGTCTCATTGTCACCGCACAGTGCGTTGTAAAATAATGACTTCAAGACTTTAGCGTGCAGTGGTTAGGTTATGCACGTACGTAGGTATATATTTATTATATATAATATGCGTGTTATGTGTACACAGTATTTTGACAGTATATTAACGAATGATGGATATGACCATCGCATACGCATAATATATGATATAGGTGTACATTATTTTAAAACCGACTCGTGTGGCTTATATTTTTTTACGCGACCGGAACACAGCAATACACGTGCCAACTCTGTTTCAAAGACGTTTATCTTACTCTCGAAATGAAAATAATATGCCACGCCGCACCGTGTCATACACTTACAGTATATGAGTAGAAATTCGTACGTGAGCCATAAGTATATAGGAACCGTGGTGACGCGTTTCGAGGAGACTAGAGACCGCTAGAATAAAAAAAAAAACCATCCCATCGTGTATATATATAATATGTATGCCTGTGTGTGTGTGTGTATATATATCATATCTATAGATCTATGCACATAACGTCTAGTCTTTCTATCCAACACCCTGGAGTACAAACCACGAGCTAGTGTTTTAATATTGTGCACAGCTTTCCACAATTCGTGGTTCAATGATAATATATTATATGGTAGCCCGTTATTCATTTTTTTTTATTCGCGTACACATTTTATTATAACTATATTATTATATACCCGTCGCAATAATATATACGAGTGCGCCAGGAACAATGGGGCCTCGATTTTTACTCTCTAAAAACACTTATTTAACATGTGTACTGTGTGAGCGTGTGTGGGAGAAGTGATATATAGATACGAATCGCCGCAGCGGTCAATGATGGGGCCTAGACTTTTTGGTTGTGCAGTTGTCCGTCCTCTTCCGAGATCGGTCACGAAATTATACGTACGTAAGTAGTTGTAAGTTTATGTAAAAAATAATAATTATGACTCGGCCTGAAAATCGTGCGTGAGCGAACTCGGTGCAATAAAATATGGTGTACAATGTTATTATATTATTATTATATTGGATAAACGACCGCGCACGCCGAAGATGGCTATCTGTGGGCCGTCGTTTGTGTTCAATAAGCACCGAATGATTTAAACGCTACTCGTTTGTACGAAAACAAACAGTAATCTAGTTATTATATTATCCTATATACAGACGTACAACACACGCACGTTCGCGCATAAACCACTTAATATAGATAGGTACGCGTGCACGATGATGTTATTATTATTATTATCAATAATAATATTATTATTGGTATTATTGTTATACAATAAATTATTGTGCTGCGGGACGATTATATTATTATAATATTATGCGAGAGCTGCATGCATGCCGTTCGTCGTAAAACATAATATAATAGGTACAGCATAATATAAATACGAATAATATAATATAATGCCGAGTCGTTCCTGGACAGCTTTTATGTGGTACGTTTGTATAATAATTATTTCGAGTGCACTTAAAAAATTACAAACGCGGCAGCAATAAAATAGTACTTCCGCACGGCGTGCCCTCCGCACTAGGACGAATTACGACCGCGACCGACTACCATCGAATATTATTTATTGTTAATTTCATTCCTCCGAAATATTATAATGGTAAACCAATAATTGTAGTAATAATAATAATGTTATCATACGATCGTTTGTGCGTTTACATATTATTATAATTCAAACACACGTCACGATGTAATAAGATATTAATATATACGTCGGATTAAACCTGTAAAACGATAAAACTTTATTATATTTTTATTAATTATTATTTTTCCGTTTTATTTAAATTAATACTATAATAATATAATATACGGGATTACGTTATAGAACGTAATATATGTAATGATTATTTCTACTATAATTTGATATATATTTTATTATTTTCAAAAAAAAAATAATGAATAAATCCTATACGTATATCGGAACCCAAAAGAAAAACACTTGAAAAGCAAAAATACGTATTGGGTGGTTAGTTGTATATTACATTCCATAAATAACTCCGACCCTTGTGCGTAAAGTTCAAGCTAGGGACACGTTTTATACGCCTACGGCTATTTCAACCCATTATAATAACGCACGAAATGAAGTCTATTTTGAGCTTGATCTAGTCGTTTTCGCGGGAAAGGCAATTCTAGCGGATATACCCTTTTGGACGAATTCGTGTAAAACCGGTGGAACGGAAAACAAACTATATATATTCGTCTTAAAACTTTTCCCTTGACAAAAAAAAAAAAAAAAAGAGAAAAAAGATTCAAACGCAACAAAGTAAAATAAATTGAAAAACGGAAAGCTCTTTTGTACATAAGCCTCCCCTGCGAAGCTCCCAGTGATCTTATATTATGTAATATATATATATCTGCAATTGTTGAGGACATTTCCTTTCTAACTGCGAAATTACAACGATCAAATTAACGGACTCCTTGACGGTTTTGTTTTCTATGAGTTGGATCAATACCGTTATAATATATTATTACTATTATTATTATTGTCTTTGTTGTTGTTGTTGTTGTTCGCTTTCTGATATAAAATAATAATGTGTATATTATACTAGTATAAACACTGTTTTTTGTTCATCGAATCGTGGAAGCGTGTTTTTGACACACTTCATAAGTTGTTTGTACAGATGTAATTAAATGATTGTACCTCTATGCATAAAAACAAACAAAACGATGTCGGTACCTACACTAACGCTGTTATTTAAAAATAATCACCCACTTTATAAACATAGATATTGGTAATAAAAGTTGTATTAAAAATTCAGTAAAGATTGTTTCGTTATAGGTAGAGTTTTTTTACCTATATATTGCTGTTTCAAACAAAGTTTGTTCTTGTTCTCTACCTGTACATTGTTTTCACGAGTAATTGAAAAATCCAATCACAAAGCATTAAAAATATATTATATACCTATAGATATGTATTTGTTCACAAAAGAAAAAACAAACCGATCGGTCCAGTAAAAGTCATTAAAAATTAATTTAATTTCTTAATTCTACTTTGCAGGAAGATATATATATATATATATTTGTGTGTGTGTGCACTATACACAGTACAGGTCTTTATGTCTTACACACTTATATATTAAATTATATCAGAGCCGCACTAACTTTATTACAACTATATAATTACGAATTGCACGCTCGCCGATCATAAAATGATTGTTAAAACGTTTTTAGGGTACCTACAAACAACAAATACACAAATTTCAAATGTACCTATGTATATAATATCATAACGGAGCCAAACTGTACAGAAATATACAGATAAACATTATTCGAATCTATGTGTGTATAATATATTATGCAACTCCCGTTGTAAACATAATAATTGGTTTTAATCGCGTCAATTACACTGTCGTCTCGAGAATAAAATACTTGTTTTATATTTTATATTATTATAGGTACATCGGTGGGTAAACGGAATTATAACGATAATATATTCCGTGGGATAAAATGCCATTTGTGAGGTCGCAGACATTATATATATTATGTATAATATGCGCATTACCTGCAGTACGAATCTATACTCGGGCTCCAGATAACCATTTGACTCGCGGATAATTAGAAATATATATATATACGGAGCAGCGTCGTCCGTCGTTCGGACGACTGAGATCACTCGGCTTAATGTAAATTCTAGGTCTGCGATAAGATTATAACAACAATAAGACGACCACTCGAGATTGCGACCGCTTCGGCGGTGACATTGATATTAAACGAAGTCTGCTCGGATATAGAAACAGTATGGTGGCGACCCACAGACTATAGCGATGGCAGCAGTCTTAGTACTAAGTAATACGGTAGTAGACAATTTAGTACCTAAGTAATATATAAGTGGAGACCAAAACCGTATAAAACGTTTTCGAACTGTTGACGTTTTTGATCCTTTCGGGCGATTATCCTTCCTCTTGTTTGGACAACACAGACTTCCCTCCTCCGCGCATTTTCTTTGTCCGCAAACACAACCTTTCCAAACGATATTTCCCGGTACGTCAGCTCCTATATTTGTCAAAATTTGAGTGGAGATGTAAGCCATATAATAGTTTATATATATATAATATGTAGGTATAATGTATAATGTAATTTATAACATATTATAGTACTGTAGTGCAGGGACGTTTTCTGTTTACCGCCCGTGTATATACATGCACATATTATGTATCCACGGGCCATGTGAGATTATCCCTTATCATCGAAAATTATATCGAAAATCCCTATCACCTCCTCAAACTTTTGAGTTTTAATTATTCTATTCAGTGTCTTACCGACCAATCATGTTCCCACTAAACTTGCCGGTCAAAATATATAACGATTCTGTTTTCTCCATCGGTACCCCAATCTCTGCAGCGAGTAACACCTGCTGCAGATAATTGCATTTGACCTAACTTACTGTTAGACGTTGGTTGACGTTATGCATGATAATAATATGTTGACACGAACGTGTTCGCGGTCTAATAAAGCTCATCGCAATAATGTAGTGAATCTTTTTTTTCAAAAAACGCCTCCGTTGGGGACGAAGGCGGTCAACTGCATTCAAAACCGTTACAGCGGCCAGCAATTGGCGATATTCAGTGGTCGTATAAAAGCGTTCGCGTGCGATGGCTGTGTGAGCAATATCAATTTTAACGGGACAAATCGCGCGGAAATGATATATAATATATATTATATATATATATAAATAAATGATTTCCCCTCCCGTTTCGTGTATAATATATAAATAATAAATATATAAGTACGGGTGCAAAAATATAAATTGTATAAATCACGTTATTGTTTACGACACCGATGAGAAATGGTAAATAAAACCCTGACGATTATTATATTTTCTTGTTTATATATATATATATATATATACAGAACTTAGAAATTGGCAAAAACCGTAGTGAAAACGCGCAATATATATATATTACGTACACCACTTTCCACGCACCACGAAATCGTGGTCTGATAATAATTTATTATATCGTCGGCGGTGGTGGTGGTGGTCCATTAGAGAAATGTGTCGTTTTATAAATTACGACCGCAACTACGCGTATATATACGATTGTCTGTCGGTCGGTTTGTCGCACCTTCGACTTTTTCGTATCACATGCACCCCACCTGCGCAACAATCACCGAAAAGCGTTTCTCCGGGTGCCGACCGCGATGAGGAATATATATATATATATATATATATATAGGTAGTAGGTACCTACCTAAAACGAAATTTATCTACACATATTATATTCGAGTAGATAATCGCGTGGTGTGTTTATATACTGTAGCTTTTACAAGTGCGAACAATCGGTAAAAGTCAGGTTTTTGCACATCCAATGCCGACGACCACAAATTTATATAATGTATTATATACACACTGCGGTGGCCGGTGGTGCTGGAAGGTGCGAACATGGTATTTATTATTTCATGATTATTACCGTTCAATAATAGGTATTTAATAATTCGTATTCAAATATATTTTTCATAAGCACTTTTTTTGTTGTTTACATTTTGGTTAGAAATAAACAATTTTAAAAACGTCCTATTCATATTCTTTTGGAATGATTTATTCTCTTATTTTTCGTTACCTAGTTAAACAAATGTTAATTGAATATTTATATAAATTATAATTTTTAATAACGGCTATAATAGGCCTGTAGCTTTTATATTATGGGAAGGTACCTACAATTTATCTCGCACCAATGGAAAAATAACACATAGTTACTTCCATAAACCAAACATATTGTTTCTCATATTATATGTGATATTTCTATTATTGACTAAATATACTGATACTTTCTTAATATATTTATTTCTCTCAGAATGTTAATCTTTGACATTTTCTGTACATCATCATCTCGAAACGATAAACATATACCAATATATACTTAAAAAAATCGAGTTAGAACGTTATTGTAATTTTTTAACGGGTTTTTAACGAGTTTTTAATGGGCTTCTATTATAAGTTACTATCATGTTTTAAATAACGAACTGTTTACAAAAAATACAAATGTGTAATTTTTTGCTTTTTCTTTGATAACAAGTTAATAACAGTTTTCATTTTGTTGTACTCGTAGTTTAGTTGAAGTGAATAGGTACTTAAAATTCAAATATATCTATAATCTATAATACGTATTGTGCATTAGAACCAATTGATAATTTACCGATATTATAAATAGCTGAAGTATTAAACACGTTAATTCATTTATAAAAATTAAAATACTTAAACACGATAAATTGTTTATTTTTAATATTCTAACCATTTAAATTCATTTTATAATATAATATTATTTCATATCATAAGTTACGTAAATTTAGACAAATATAATATATATGTATAATTTATGTTCAAAACCAGATTTAGGTGCGTATAAAAAAAAACTACGCTTAACTATATTCTATTAATTAATCATTCAATTCTCAAACTCGATGACGACAATATCAAAGTTTAGTGTAGAAGAAACCGTGCAACTCGTATTTTTTTTTTTATAGCGTTCCATTCGTTTCTTTCGTTGAAATTTCGAGTGCACCGCCGATGAATGTTTCGTGGAGGCGTATTCCGGACGTATTATTTATGATGTCGGATAAAAAGTGTACACACACACACACATTGGCTTTAGGTTTTTGAGCGAATAAAATATAAAACTAAATAAATAAACAGTAAGGTCGCGATCGAAAGCCCTCGTATCTTCGTCCCGTGAGATGGTTTTTTCTCTCATTGCGTTTTCGTTTCCACTATGACGCCAACGCGTATTTTATGTAATAAGAATATTATTTACCCGAATTTCGGATCAAACATTCTTACCGGGCTCAGAGATGTACTTATAGTGTGTGTATTTTTTTTAGTATAAAATTGACTTTTGACGTCTGATTTAGAACGTTCACATGACTCGTAATCATCGATAAAACTAATATAATATTGTATTTTCTTTATAATATTCTAGTCGACAGCTGTTATTTGACGTGTCCATAAACTATAAATAACATGTCATCAGTTATGATAACGTATACCTATCGACAATACAAACATATTGTAAATCATATTTTTCAAAAATAAGAGATAATATTTTTTAGTAATATCTCTAATTATTGTGTACTATTAATTAAATTTTTTTTTTATATTATTAATCGATAATGTATTTGTGTGTTTTTATTTATAAATTAACTTAACTAAACTATCATCAAACACAAAAATATAGGAAAATTAATCTGTGTACTTTTGTCGGATTTTTCGGGTATTTAAAATTTAAATCTAGAAGTAAGTTATTACAAATGAAAATTGTTTTATATAGAAAAATATTGACGAAACCTGACAAGTGAACATGAATCAACGTTTTCGTCTTTGAGTTACTATAGTAATCATAAAGTTGAATATTTTAATATATTATTAATAATAACAAAACTCAATATTGTATAATATCGATTAGGTCAAACGTAAATATTGAATTATTTACTTACGAAAACAACAAATACGGATAATGTCGCGTTTAGGTTCTAAATTCTAATGGGGAGTACTACTTGAACTTGGTTCCAGGAAAGTTATTTTCTAAAAAATTCGATTCGACATTTCAATGAATTAAATTTCAATTAATATTTGCAAACTGTTGGGATATAATATTTATTATACATTTTTGAAGAAAATCGCGGCACGTATATTATTTCTGATATAATATTTATATTTTTTTTATTCGTATATTTATTGTTTCTATACTTTATCGTTATTTCAATCGTGGAACGTACCTACCTGTATAATTGTATTGTGTGCACTAAAATTTAAATCGAATCGCAATCAATTAATCGGATATACGAGTGCGACGCGTACACACGTGCAACATAATATTATTTCCTAGTTAATAAATTATTTTTTATAGGTTTTTCGCTCTACGGACGATTATGATTTTTATACGCGTTTTATTATATGGGTAGGTACCTATATAATCGCGAGGCCCGTTCTTGAAATTTATGTTTTCCCATTAAATACGTGCTATTGATTTCTTTTTTTTTTCTCTACTCCATGTATCCTATCAATAGTCGAATGTTTTTCTTCTCGACGATTATTATTACACAGTACCTATATATTATGATGATATTATATTATAGGGGTACGGAATAATATGTAATTAAAAAAAAAAATTATAATATACATAAATATGACCGACCGACTATGTGACTTTAAGAGCATATATTAATAAAATATTATAATATATACATATATAATAGCCGTCGATATAACGTTTTACGTTCTATATCCCATGGTTAGGATACTATGTTTGTGATGTTACAGCAAGTTGTTACATTATTGTTCGTCGAACGCCTTACCGGGGAAACGAGAAGCAACCGAAATCTCGCCCAAGAGTGTTTGCGTGCTCGTGTGGGCACCGCATATTATAATGACGCGCAATTTATCATACTTTGTGGCGTTACGATAAATCTCCATCCAAGTCTGGGACGCGTGTGCGCTTTATTTATTTGTTGTTAAAAGGTCACATCGATCGATTCCGTCCTGCGTTATATTATTATTATTATTATGTGCACGCCACGATAAAACGAAAAATAATAATTTATACGACGACAAACGCGACGATGACATATTATTATATTATATTATTATTATTATTATATCGATGGTCGTAACATCCGACAAACTCTTCACGCACAGCGATTTGCCTATTGAAGTGTGATAAAAAGCACCGGTTAACACCGATACGAATGAGTACAACTTGCCATTATATACACTTATATATTATATTATACAGGTACACCGCATTCGCAATTAATATCATACCGCCGGCCGAGGTTAGACATTTCCGCATCTCCGAGTCCGTCTAAATAATTATAATGTATCGATATGACTGCAGTCATCGTTATTATAATATTTCGTACAGTGTTTTTTATTTTTATTCCTGTCCACGTGTAAATAGACAAACTTTCTGTTTACGAACGATACGAGTGGATAACCATTTCGTTTGCATTTTTAATTACCTGCACCTGAATACGTTTTATATTTACGCACATTATGTATAACAGGGTCCACCAATTAATACTTTCCGCGGGCCAAATTAAGAATTTGGAAAATTCTCGTGGGCAATACAAATTCAAAGTACATAATATTTATTATTATATGCCGATTGGCCGAAACTATTTTATTTCTTAATAAAAAAAATATACACGTGTTATATAACTATAACTAATGAAAATAGAATTACATTTAATAAATAAGTGAAGCATACATTATACATTGTATGATATACTTGATAATATGTAATCCATTATCGATTGCAATACTTTTAATATTGTAAATCAGCTGTGGACACTCGTTTTTTTATATTATTTATAATTTCAATATGCCATTCGATACTTACAATATACATAGGTATGCATGTATATTACCTACCAACCTTTAATTAAAAACATAACAATATTCATATTTTTTGTGTACAAATTGTAGGTTATCCAACAGCAGTACACCGATCGATACCTAATTATTATTATTTTTTTTAATTATACCCGTGAGTACCATGGTTTTCAAATAATTCGATACCGTGACAACCTATATAACATATTATATTGTTCCTGTTAATTTTTTCTAACCTTTAATTATTTATTTGTTTTTGAATAAAAAAAAAAACAATTTAACTGTGATGCATATCATAATAATTAATAATATATATCATGTATCTTATACTCGATAAGTACTTATTAATAACTTATTCAATAGCCACCTAAAAAATGTCATGCACTTGAATTTACGTGTAACTTGGAAATTTAATTTTGTTTAATAATTGATAACAACAAGATCAATATATCAGTACATAACATGACTACAAGGCAGCATATCATATTATATTATATATTACATGTTCGTTGCGAAGATTTAAAAATCATTATTCGAAACACTGGACGCAGTCAAATCTAACATTTCATACTAGTATAGGTAATAATAATATTTGGACATATAAATATGTTATACTCAAATATATCATATAAACTTAAATAATCTGATGGTCGGGTGTATATCGTTGTCATATACTACGTACACTGTACAGTGTTATTGAATCGGTACAATTATTGAATCTCGCGGTGCTTTTGATTCTAAATTAATATAATAAGGTTATATTATATATCGATATCGTATTCTCACCATCGATGACTATTAAATCTTAGTAATGTGTAGTTGTTTCTCTCATTCGAAATGGATTGAATTTTAATAAGAGTTTTTTCAACTTTAGTTACTTCAACGGTTTCAATTCATCGATATGAAAAAATATACATCCAAGCCACACGTCATATCATAATATATTATTATAATAATTGCATCCGAGCGCGGTTTCTAATAGTTTTGCAATTCAACCAAAATCGCAATTTATTCTCTTCTGCAGTAAAGTGAATGTTATCAATAAAATAAAAATCACAATTTATATTTTCTATTTACATAATATTGAGCGTGTTTTTTTTTTTAGGATTCTCGTATTGTTGCAGTAGTTAATACACCGTTATAATATATTATTATATTGTATAATATATTTGAATTTAACGTTTATATACTACAAACATATAAAATACAACTTCGAATGTTAGTACATAAGTACATAACTACTTCAAAGTGGTTCGAAATGTTAGAACGTATCAACGTTTTACTATATCCTTCGCATTAGTTACACACACAATGTGTTCACTGTATTCTCATTGAAAATAATTAATTGATATCTTTTAATGTTAAATTCTGATACAAACAAATGGAATTTAGGTCGTTAAAATAAAACCCATTGAATCATCCACGTAGCTTTATATCAGCTATACACCTCATAGTTGTATAATATAATTTAATTTGATAATAAACGAGAATATCAACAATGTCTCAAATGTCTTAAGACGACAAATAATAAAACGAGAACGTAAACTGTACAAACTACATAGTAAACGCTTGTAATCTATTGTGTATTGGAATGCGTTTGGAATTCGATAGATACGCGTGTTATGCTTATTGCAAAACGTTTAATTTATTTAAAAAAAGTATTTGTACACAATACACATAATGTAATTGTATTAACATATCTATAAAAATGACTTAAAAATCCAATAAATAAATATGTAGGTAATATTATATTACTTACTTAATATTTCTTATGTATCCATTTGGTATTTTTAGGTTTTACGTACAAACCGTGGAATTGTGGCAAAAGCCAAGATAATGTCAATGTTTTTAATCAACAATATTTGTTTATTTTATTTAAAAAAAAAAAATGTACACCTTATAATAATCAATTCATAATTAAGACGTTACCGCGTGTAGGAACCTATATAATTTTATTTAAATAAACGAATGAGACATTCTATATTATAATATATTTTATGCAAAATAGTAAGACACTAATAATTTAGAAACAATATACCATTTCGCCTACACTTTTAAGTAATAACAGTAAAGTGATATACATCAATCTAGCTACATAGACTTTGTGTCTGGAGATAACACAGCGAAACAAAACGCCGTAGTTCGACCGCGGTTAGTCTGAATTTATACTACAACAATAATTTATAATACCATTATCATGGTAGTCGCCGACCGTGACCACTGATCTCCGCTCGTTCACAAAAGCCGTTCGCGCGATTGTTGATGGTCGAAAGCGCTCCGCCAAGTGTCCGCGCGAGTGTCGTGTTCGCCGCGACCGTCTCCTTTAGGGGGAAATTACTTTCGAAGGAATCGATATTATGGTGTATCGATTGATATTATATTATTATTAATATCCGTATAGACCACTCTCCCACGATAACACCAACAGTATTGTCTGCACCATTGCCGCACAATTAAAATATATTTGTATTGTGTTTTATATTTTATAATATTATGCACGCGATCGTCGACGAACATGTTATTGCAACAGCAATAGTTTTGCAGTGACATTTTTCTGAAAAAAAATTGAACAAATAAAAACCTTCGTACAGTCATCTTTGCCGTCCGGTTCCGGTCGCTTCATACAAAGATAATTCGCAATATAAAAAAAAAAAATAATTTGACATGTCCGCGAATGATAATAATAATAACAGCAATGCATGCAATTGATATATATGTGTATAATTACCTGTAGTATTATAATATTGTTTATAATTCGTACCTATGAAAAAGTGTATTTATTTTGATATCGTACGTACTGCAACGACAATGAAGCGTATCATTTTTTTTTTCGTGACGTCCGTATCTCTTTTTTTATATGCATAAATTTGGTGGATTGACAATTTTTTTTTTTTGCAGGTGGTAAACCATGTGGGCAGAATGAGCCGTGGCCGAAGAAAACTGTTGGTGTACGGGTTGGTCGTCGGCACGTTACTGTTGCTGGCGTACAAGCTACGCACGTGCCCCGAACCCCAAACCATGTTCATGATGCCGAAAGACGTGAGTAACCGCATATATTACGACGATACCTACAATAAAAAATTATTTTAAAATTTCAAAATTATTTTACGTAATTTTACGTAAAATTATGACTGAGTGAACTTTAGGATTCCCGCTCGTAATGGCGTAGTTTTAGCCCCGGTGTATGGTGGGTGTGCTGGAGGGATGGGTGAGTGGGTCGCGCCAACTATTGCATCGTGGTTTAATATAATAGGACGCACGATCCACGTATGCAATTTTTTTTTTAAAAGGACGAAATGTGGTTATAATGGTTTTCCGATTACGTTCAGAAAAAAAGTCATCTACAGGCGGGTTGTTTTTCATTGATATAATATTTTACTATTTTTTTTTTTTTTTTTTTTTTTAACTAAGAATAAAATCGATTACTATTCTAAGTTGTTTATGATATAGATACGCATTATACAGTGGAAACGACGGCGGAATAATAAAAATAAAGTGCTAATGGTCTGACACCGTTTTTTTTTTTTTTTTTAATTATTTTCTCTCCATATCGATTTATTCATATTTAATTTACGGACCTATACGTCTCGACGAGAATTTCACCGTTTTTAAGTAGTTCGCGTGGCCGCAGGGGTATAATGTCCCATACATATAATATATTATATTATCAGTCTTGCCGTTTTAAAACATTAGATCCTATCGTGGATCCCTCTCGATATATTATTGATCATATTATTCTATAGTATTAAGCTACCTATATAACATTATTACGACTCAAAAGTGTATAGAACATTGTAACGATCAAAAACCGTTTTTTCTCGCACTTAATAATATACGCAAACAAAAAATGTTTAAATAAAATATCAAATGTATATTACATATGTAATTTTAAAAAAGGCAAATCTTATTTCCAGAAATAATAGTTATAATTGGCTATATACATTCGATAAACATGAAGCCTACTACAAAAAAAAAAATACGTATTTTTTCCTTACGAATACATATTTTTTTCACACTACATTAGCGCGGTTATTGCAGTATTTTGTTTTATTAATAATTATTATTACATGTAATATTATAATATTATTATCTTATCGCTTAATTATAAATTATAATAATTTCCATGCACAGATCCGGAAGGTCTCACGTTTATATTTCACCGCTCTATATTTTTAAACGTACAATTAAAAGATAATATCATGACGTCTTCAAAATTGTTATTACCTACCCAAATAATACAATTTATAAGATTTTTTTTACCTTACCTACCTACATACGTAGTCGTAAATTTATTTATACAATATATATATATTACCTACTATAATATTTTCTATATAATAATTATAATATTATTTATCACTAAAATGTCCCTTTATAGCGCCGTTCTATGCCGTTACTTTTAAGTTTTATACAATGTTATAACTTATATTATTACCGATAATCACATGGCAGATTCTATACATTTTGACTTATTGTGTGCCATAAGCAGGCCGCCGGGCTTAAAAATTGCCATGTAAAGATAAAATACGATAAGAAAAGCGTTTGTTTCGTGTTAAGTTCATTAATATTATAATCCATATATGTTTTAACTTATTTAAATTCGTCCGAATTAAATATAATAAAATATTATTATAGCCGCGGGGGAAATGGAATAATCTATATAATCTCGGTGTAATAAATGTAATAAATATATGTATTTATAAACCCTATACTACCTGCAAATAAATTTGTTAAATTGCATATACCTATCTAATTAAATAATAAAAAAATAAAAATCTTGTATGAAAGTCATAATATATTTTTTATTTTATGATAATTTCATGTAAATCGAATTGAACTATAAACAATCGAATTCGTCGATAACTGTCAAACTGCATCACGACATATTTTACGATGTCTATATATTATAATACGTACATATAGGTATATGTTTACACGTTCTCTTTGTGTTTCGTGAACATTAAAAAATATTGTATACGTTCCTATCATAGATTCAGCTACAGATTGTGTTAAAAAAAAATATTTTTAAATTATATTTTTTTCCTATACGAACTTGTATCCTTATACATACTGCGAATGAAAAATTGAACGGGACGATACTATATAACCATGCCTGTAATAATAACGGATGTTAGAAAATATTAAGCATAGCGTGCTGCAATTTTTTTGGGGAAAACGATTCAGACGTAGACGAAAAGGATACATGTCCGGTTAACATTTGAAGCCGAAACCGATTAATCACTTAATTCGTTTCGCTTGTAATAAATCACTTTAAAAAATTCTTCTTTATAAATATCGTAAGGCTTACGGAATTTTGATGTATCGTGTACTTGTGTATAATATTTCGTAAGACGTATTCGGATTTTTTTTTTTTTGTTCCTACAACATTATAATATGCGCTGCAGTATTATAATATTATAATTTATAATTATACGACTGTTACTGGTTTAAACATCGCGTGTTATTCCGATTCACGAGAATTTTTATTCCCTGTGTTCAGTTATCAATTGAGGTTTGACATTATTTTAGAGTCTGAGTGAAGTGTCTAACGAGGAAAGTGTATTGTGGTTTTATAATGGTGTTTTTTTTTTATACTTTTATATTTAATGTAATTTATTGTGGACTTTTTTCGAGTAGCGAATTTTCCAAGCCTCTTTTAGTGATAGGAAATCGATTGTAGGTTTTACTATTCAGGCTTTAAAGAGATTACTTTTCATTTTCTTATTTGTTTCTCTAAGCGTGAACGAAATTTACTGACAACCGTCGAGAAAAATTTAATTGAAGAAGTGTCAGCAACCGCAGTTTTGGAAAATAACAGTTTGCATAGTTTTAATTGTGAGCTTCGTTCTAAATAAGTTATAAATCTTTTCACATGCTATGATTTATCATTGTTTTTAAGTTTTATATGACAATATTCCATATTTTCTGTTCCGAATTATTGAGAGAGACAAGACGAATGCTCAACAACAGCGGTTTCTATATTCAGTCCGCATTTTTGGAAAAAGTTTTTTTTCGATGTCCATTGTATTTTGCTTGGTGTAACACTGGATTGTGTTATGTTTGACCGTCAATCACAATAAGTGGCTATTTCATTGTTGACTATTTAAAAATAACAATATTTAATACCACCATGTTCCCAAAAAATATTTTTTAATTGGCGGCACCATTTCCAATTTTTCATTACCTATATAAATATTAAATTGGAATAATATAGTTTCAACGTTCTACTACCGCGTACATATAATATTCACTTCCGTACATTCAATTCTCGCTTCGGAAATGAACACGAATTCGTGTAACGAAACAATTATTACCTAACTATACAATATTGTTGATACAACAAAAATATATAGGTAGGTATATTCGTCTGCTCTCGCTGTTGCGGTATAATAATAGGTCGTTGTATTATTGTTCTATTGTCACCAACATTTTTTTTAATCTCAGACTCGTTACTTTTTAAAGTAACAGAAGTTTATTAAAATTCCAAACAGCCGGGACGACTTTCATGTCCCTTTCATCGAGATTTTTTATTTTTTAATGTTCATAATATTGTGTTCGTAACATAACGACGTCATTGTTAATATCGGACAATACTAAAAAAAAACTTGTAGAAAACTTTAGATGACCTACACAAAATATAATATATTTACAACCATGTTGCATTATGGTCTATAATATACCATAAATATAATGCACTGATGCAATAAACGGGTAGATCCCCCGGTCCGAACAACGCCCCTTAGGTCGTTATTAACTATTCATATTGCCATTGCTAAATTGTATTTGGTAATAATAATAGTATTAATGGCCCTTTGTAGAGTAAAGTATATAAAATCTATGGTATAATAAAAGACCGATTGGTCGTGGTGAAAAATAGTTTTGTAAAAATATTTTAGTTGTAAAATTGGAGCATAATATTTGAAAAAAAAATTGTTGTGCATCATTGAAATAACTTTACAGCACTTATATTGTATCGTTTTGTTTCAGAAATTTGTTACCGATGAAAACATGAAGATCTACTCTTATGATCGAAACATGCCACTAATATTCATCGGTGGCGTACCCAGATCCGGCACTACGCTCATGAGAGCCATGTTGGACGCTCATCCGGACGTCCGGTAAATATATATAACGGTTGAAAAATACATAAAGTTGCCAATTTGTAGTTAATAGTTATGAATATCTTCCAACTTAACACACATTTATAGTATACCATCTACGTATTTTGCCAGCCAGTCATATCTAGTTGTTGTAGAAATATAGAGATTGACTTTTGTATTTGAACTTTAACTTAATTTATTTATTATTTCTCATACTTAAACACAATTTCTAACTACTTCGATTGAATATCAGGATTTGCCCGTATTACACATTTTAATATGATATACCTATATTAATATTATAAATGGATTTCCGACTTAAATCACTAATTATTCGAACAATTTACAATTGAATTTACAGATTATTGACCAATTAAACAAAGATATCTTACCTATTATAATCTGTATAATTATATATTTTTAATTAGCACATTAATCAATGTATTAGTATAATTATATCCAATAACAATAAGTACCTATATTACAATATTACGATGCACATTTTGACTCCAACCGTGCGCTTCAGGTGTGGCCAGGAGACTAGGGTGGTGCCAAGAATCTTACAGATGCGCAATCACTGGTACAAATCGTCCAAAGAGTCACTTCGACTGAAGGAAGCCGGAGTCTCTGAAGAAGTCATCAACTCTGCGGTTGCTTCATTCATTCTCGAAGTTATCGCTCGGCACGGGGTGCCGGCACCCCGACTGTGCAATAAAGACCCGCTGGCGCTCAAGTCCATGGACTATCTGAAGGTGTTGTTTCCCAACGCCAAATACATATTCATGGTTCGCGACGGCCGAGCAACTGTCCATTCGATCATATCGCGTAAAGTGAGTATACATTTTTTTAAAAAATTATACTATTTCATTCTCACCCCTAAACATTTTTCAGTATACCTATACCTATACCTTACATACAAATTAATTTTGCATATTATAGATTATGAATTTATTACGGGTTTCATTGTTTAACTTTAAAAGTTAATATATATATTTTTATTAAATAACTATATGTTAGAACATAAAATTGTTTTTAAAAATCAGCAGTGTACTGCAGTGCTGTGTAAAACGTATTACGTATATATTATACATTTTATTATATTTTATATTTCCATTTATTCGTCCATTGTCGATAAATTATCCGCAGCCAATTACGAAAATCCGTTTATTTTTACCATTTGTTCATTAAATATTATCTTTATAAATGTTCTTGTAAAATATAAGCGATACACGGATGCTGTTCATATTTTATAACAGCGAATGCTGAAGCTTTAGGTCATGATATCCGTAATCTAATAATAAATCGTGTATCAATAAACCGTATAATATTATAGCGTATTATGTAAATTGTCATAACGTCGTATTATCATATATTAGGTATATATATATATATATATATATATATAGATATTACACACAACTACATAAGACCATTGAGTTTTATCGATTTAAAATGTAAATCGATGAACGCATATCGCTGTTATAGCGATTTGATCCCAACTGCTTAGTCGCGAAAATATTTTCGTTCTTAATAGTAGTATAATATACCACAACAATATTATTACCTATAACTTAAACAGCTCAACGTGTCAGAGTTAAATAAAAAGCTATGACGTATGCTTTTCTATTTATTCTACGACCTGCGTGTCTCTTCACTTGCTAATTTATACACTTTTTCCTAGTTTAGATCTTGTTTTGACTTTTTTTAACTCAACCTGTATATACAGGTACATAATTATACAAGTAAATTCTAAGTTTATCTGTACACGTACCTATATACGTCCTGCCCCCCCCCCCCCACACACGAGTTTACTCAGTGGGCTCCAGTATATTCATTGTACGAAATTCAAATAAAATAAAATAAATAAGTATAATAATATGTACCTATTGAAAATAAATATCTTTCTGAAAGTATTGCATTAGCTGTGTCTATATATAATAGACATTTTGGAGTGGGTAGGGTAATAAATATGGTTGTGCTAACCATATTTATTATCCTGCCAGAAAATGTATGAGACATTTTCTTATGGTATAAACAGTTTTTCTTCGCATAGATAAGCAATATGATTGAAACAAATCATCGTCGGTCGATGAACGTTATAAACAAATAATAATAATGTGATGTGTTGAGCGAAAAACTAATTTCGTTCACACCTCCTTTTTTAATGAAAATATTAATTCAAAGTCCGCGCCGCGGTACAACATGTATAATATACGAAAACTAATCCTGCATGTGAATGAATACTACGCTCTTTAAGATAACATACGAACGTTAATGGCCTTATTAGGTACCAGAATTATTTCAAAACTTGATAAACTTTAATAATTAAACTTAGTGAATAAATCAAATCATTAAAAAGTTTATTTACGAGGCTGGCTTATATAATATTTAATACGTTTACGATGCGTTAATTGTATTCAGCGCAAAAACTCTTTCATAATTCATATTTGTTTATTTTCGTTTTGACTGAAAAAGTATTTTCCCGTCGGTTGGTTGTGGCCCACGGAGGGGGGTGGGGTGGGTGAGTTGTGTATAATATATATTATGGATGTATTAAATATTATGTAACTATGTGACGTACCTATTACATTATCTTGTGTATATGGTTTAATTTGTCGTTATTTTTGACGCGCCGTGGTGGTGTCTTAACGAATATTATTACACGCCACTGTGAGCAGGGTCACTGGCGTCAAAACGTCGACAGTCGAATCAGTTCTGCGTCATATCCAACACATATATTATTTTCTAGTTATAAAATGAGGTGATTAACATTTTGATCGCCGAATGATTTTATAATATATAAATATACATATTTGTATTCGATTTGCATACAAACAACGGTGTTGGTTTGGTGAAAACATTATTAATATATCGTATAAATTAAAATTAAAATTCTTGCAAGACTATTTCTATTTGAACTAAAATAGTACTTTTTGGTTTTTAATATGTATCAGTGCGTTTTAGTTTGTTTACAAAATGATTATTTTTAATAACCATTTAAAGGGTGTCAGCGCACTAATGGTTTTCTATATCTGGCCCACGCGGCGACGCTTAACATGGCAAATTTTACGTTCACAATAATGATAATAATCATAATAATTTTTTTTAAATCATAAATTGTTTGTCTACATCTTAAAATACTCAAAATTACATTAATACATTAAAATTAAAATATATAAAACGCCTGTGGAATGCCCTGGATCATAATCTTACTTTTTAAATTGTATAAGAGATCATTTCGCTCTAATTTTAGAAATTATTATGATTAAAATCAAAATTGTGAACGTAAAATGTGCTATGTCGCGTGTGAGTCAGTGAGAGAAAACAAATAATGCGGTGACATCCTCTTATAACTATGCAGGGTATACCTACCTATACGGCTTACCTTTAAATAAAATACATTTTGCCGCAAGTATATATACTATGTTATAACATTACACTACGCTTGGGATTATTTTAAGACAGTTTTTGAAGTCTTTAATTTTCATAGAATACTACAATATATGTGAAATAGGTATTAAAAAGATACTCTCAAAATGACAGTGCCGTGATGTAGCTATTACAATAACTATTTCACGTATCATTGTACCATACAATTGCATAATTTACGGTGTTTATTGTTATAATTTTGTTTTATTTTCCCAAAATCTATATTTCTTTATTATTATTATGGAATTATAAATGTTATGACTTTTTACGTTTTATATAGGTGACAATCACCGGTTTCGACTTGAACAGCTATAGACAGTGTCTGGAAAAATGGGACGACGCCATCAGCGTCATGTACAAAAACTGCAACAAAGTCGGGTCCGGATACTGTCTGATGGTGTACTACGAGCAATTGGTGTTGAGGCCTCGGGCCACGTTGACCGAGATTCTAAACTTCCTGGATATCCCGTGGAATGAGACTGTGCTCCACCACAATGAAATGATCAACAAGCCCGGAGGGATCGCCCTGTCGATGTAAGTCCATACTGATCGTGTCCCGATGCCCATACTGTAGGATGGCTTATTATCTTATCTGCGTTCTGAGGCGATTGTCTATGGAGATTTCAACGAGTTAATTTCACTTTGGATTTTTCCCCATCGTTATGGTACATTATACTTAATTAATGATTAAATTAAACCACGCAAGCTTTCCGTGTACGTATGCATCTACGTTGTTTTAAAATGTTTTTGGGGTTTTTTTTTATCGTTTTTCGGCCACTCGTCCCAATTTTATTTTTCTAGGAAACAACCCAATTCGCAAAATTATCTATTTTCAGTAATATTGTTAACAGAAAAACTAAAATTAGCATTTTTATGTAAGATCATAAGTGCGTATTAAAAATGCATATTATATACATTTTATAATTTTTAAGTAAATATAGATAGGTATTAACTTACCCCTACACCTATTATTAACTGTGTTTGTTCTGTATTCAAGATGATGTATATAATATACATGCAATATAACATACAATATGTATTTAGAAAAATATTGTCTGCGTCAGAGTAATGTGAAATTTTAAAAAAATGCTCGTCAATCAAAGAAGTATAAACGATGACGTAATGAAAATTAAATTTACTCTAATTCTTTACTATAGATAATTGCTGGTTTATGGTTAAATTATTTTTATGTATAATAGTGAATTCATTATTTAACAGATTCAATTTCCGCAGTGTTATTGATATACCGAAGTCAAAATAGTATTTTCAAATCTTAATTTAGAAACCCGTGTTCGGAAGATATCCCACAATGTCCATAACGATAATCGACTGTAATAACATTTACCAAAAAAATCCCATCCCAACAAACATTTTCAAAAACGCTGGTTTATTGACTTTCTTTGGGTTAAAAAAAAAAACGAATTTAAAATTGTTCGATAGAATTGTATCTTTGCCACGGACGTCGGACAATATATATTAGAATAGGCAAACACGGTAAAAGAAATTTGTTATTCCGTTATCAAGATATATCTCATATTTCGACCGACACATCAGCAGTTAGGTACGTGTCTGAAACACTTGTGCAGACGATTTACTCGGTATAACAGTACTGTTTTTTTTTTTAAGAAAATGCCTTCCTTGTTAAATAATAAATGATATGCAACATCTAGGTAATGTTGTTTTGCGATTCTTACGCGGTTGGCCTGTTACTCCAACGAGTCCAACGTTTTATTGAAACGTCGCATAGATGTTAATTTATAATATTGTTAAAATCTCGCGAGAAAATATGAATACAATATTACATGCATGTCAGCAAAGACGGCCGATTAGCAGTTGTAGGACAATAGTTGCAACTCCAATGCGACTTGCATAGTGATGTTACGTGTTTCAATAAATAACATCGCTGCAACATCGAAGCGATGATTAATTGCACATTAATTGCACGTATCTATATACGTATGTATAATATATAATATACAGTATGAGTTTTTGGTAAACAATAGGCCACCAACCAATTACTTTAGTAATAATATTGAAATTGTATCAATTAATGTTTTAATTTTTTTTAGTTTTCCCTATTATTTCAAAATGTTGTGATAATTTTGAATTTTGACCTCACAAAAGTACTTATCAACTATAGATCCAATTTGGTACAAGATACCTCCGTACAATTTATTGATCGGAGCATTTTTTTTTTATACTAGAAAAAGTGTCTTGTGACACAAAAAATATATAATAGTAAAAAAGCACTCACATCATTGTACAATCAATACATTTATCGCCACGTTCAGAGAAACTAAAACCATAAATCGAATACTATTGATAACTAAATAAATGATATTTTTTTAACCAACCATAGACGTGTACATGCGGTTTACGTCCAATGCTCTTGACTGTCTGCATTCGCTTTTGAATTTAGATCCGTTCCCGATGATTGGTATTGCTCATAAGTGAAAAACCCTCCTAGCTCAATAATCTATTTATATATAGCCTGAAGTGTATACGTGATGTCTGTAACGGTTGTGTTTGCTACAGGGTGGAACGTTCGTCAGACCAAGTGGTCAGGCCGCTGTACCAAGAAGCGTTGACCAAATGGGTGGGCCAGATACCCGACGACGTGGTCAACGACATGGCAAACATCGCACCCATGCTGAGCACGCTTGGGTACGACCCGGCAGCCAATCCACCCACATACGGCATCCCGGAAAACGTGGCTGCACCGGAGCATCAATACGAGTCGAGTGCCAGCGGCGATTCGAAGCACACCACCACGCGCAAGCGGTAGTCGAAATACATATTATACTTGTTTTTTTTTTTTTTTGTTTTTTTTAAATATTTCACACTTCTTATTATTGTAATCGTTTAAATTGTGTGTACAATGTACAGGTACCTAATATAATATAAACATGAACAAAATAATATTATAATATTTTATTAAATACAGCAGAACGGTTTGTCAAACGTGTGTACATAGTTTATATTAAATAAATATACGATAAATATATATTATTATTCATATGTGTGTGTATATATATATGATGATAATATTTTTGTGTAAAATAATAATATGTTCTACTTATTATTACGATTATGTTGGGTATTATAAATGTATACCTAGAAAATAATGTCTGTACGTTATTATTACTATACTATTGTTCACGTTTTTTTTTTTTTAAACGATTTTTATATATATATATATTTAAATATTATATTTTATTATTGACTTTCCTTTTTGTACTTAGATGTTTACACCGATTACGAGTGAGAGAGTACTTGTCGATATTTATAATAACTGTTTTTTTTTTTTTTTACATTATTGTTATAAAACGACAATCTCATTAATGTTTTCGACTTAAAAACGATACGATTTTTTTCTCTTCAAATATAGTAAGACTTGTATAATTTATAACGTATTATTTCCTATTGGGACATTATTTTGTGTTCATTTTATTTGTATACACCCCACTTTATTAAAATATAATCTTTACCTATGAAAACATAATTTTCAATCTAAATGTGTATTTTTGAGCCTGTCACATTTTAAAATTATTAGCGATATCCAAATATCCAATACCATAATAATTTTGACTAATAAATAGGTTATATATGTATAAACTATAAACTATTCAATAGGTACGCGTTATTATACAATGAATAGACTAAAAACTGATTGTCGCTAAGTACAGCGAAAATATTTCAAAAATGAGCAAATAAATTAATCAATTAACAGAGTTAAGTTACATTACAATAAAAACCTTTGAGTATACTTACTTGAATCAATAGGATTCTGTGCGTTATTTTACCTAATGGACAGTGACGTGATTCCAAAATATATTAGTGGTTTCATCATAAACGAGTAAATCTGTCAAATTATATTAAAATAATTGGTTTGCTTTAGTATATGAATTGAATTCAGTTAATAATATTTCAAAGTACTCATGATGTAAAAAGTGAACATCTTTCTGAAATTATGAAAAGCCTTATTTTAATACCTAGTATATCACTTATATACCTAACAGGGTAATTATTTGTGCACTCATTATTCTTAAATCAATTTTCGAAAACCCCAAAAATGTACTGAGATAGCATTACATTTGTTTTCACGTGTTACGTATTTTCACGCCAACAAGCTCCGTTTTTCCAAAATCTCTTATCCATATTGTAGGTTCTATAATAATAATGATAACAATAGTTTATTGCAACAACAACAATTTGACATGCATTTAAAATATCTGTATAAAATACAAAAACTGCAACTCACCCTATAAGTAAAAACTTGAATGCGGATGCGCATGTTCTACACATGTGTAGATTGTATAATTTTCTAAATAAAATATAGAAAAATTGTCATGTTGTTAAATGTGATTAAAAAAAAGCGCTTCGACGATTTCATTTTTTTTTTTTTGTGATACATGCGGAGCAAACGATTTTACTTTAATCATTTTTATACATTCCATATACGTTATAATCTATTTATTTTGACAAAGCCTATTTACCAACCAATTTACAAAATAATATAACAACATATTTAACGGTGTAAAACAAGCAAATTTTTAGTTCATTTTATAATATCTATGGAAATTAATGTACCTAATCCAATTAATATTTTGATTGTTTTTGATAAGTTAACTGTTTTTAGAGAATAAAAAAAATATTTTTTGAAGATCTTGGTATTAACATATTTAATTTCATGGTAAATACCTATTCGTAAAATGTAGGTACACATATTATAAGTATATTATAGTAAATTTAAAATAATTTAAACTACTAAGAAATTTAAATGCTTTTTTTAAAACTGCTGGGAAAATAAACGTGGATTTATTTCGATGTATTGGATAAATAAATGTTACTATAAGTATAAATTAAACCTTACGTTTGTACCTAATATTATAATCATTAACTATGGACTTTAATAAAGTCATGTTACCCTTATGAGGCATCAATCGCCTGGAAGTAAAACATTCAATTCGTTTATTTATTACTGTTCTATCCTTAAAGAAGAAAGTTATTTTGTGAATGTTTTTACACTTCTTAGTGTATCGTTTTGTATGTAAACGTATGTCAAATTTCAATAGTTGTGATAGTTGATTAATGTTTTTATTTGATATTATGGTTTTACTAATAAATAATCATCTGTAAGTGATAAGAAAATACATCTGAATAGCTAACCTGTTTTAAATGTCACATTGACCATTATATTTATTTTCATTCAGTTCGATGTAACTGTCTAATTTTTATAATAGGATGATTTGTATTGTATTTTTTTAAATGATTTTGTTTGGTATTATCGCACCTGAAATTACTGTTTGCAGTTATTAAGACTTGCAGGTACCTATCTAATTTATCTAGTTTTTCACACAAGCATTTTGTTCCCATGGTATATTTTTATGAATTAATGATCAGAATTATTTCATTATAAGTCAGTTCCTGTTATAGTTTTGTAATTCTTTAATTAATTCTCGTATTTATTTTATTTTAATTTATTTATACTTTTTTATAATTTTTTTATGATGAATTGTATTGAATTATGATAAAAAATAAATAAAAATATTAATTTTGTTGATGAGCTTTTATAATTGGTATTTTATTTAAATGTCCACACCAAAAATATGTTTGAATAGAAAACTCGATAATCAAAGTTGGTTCAAATACTAAAAGTCATCATTAAACAATAGTCTTGACATAAGATATAAGTCCATAAGTTATAAATTGTGACTCATAAGATTCAACTAGATTCAAAATACTTATGTTTACAGGCTCATTTGACGTACCTATTTTATGTATTTTACAAATCACCTTCGTGTAAAAATCAGATACCAAATTTTTATAATATATCTATAAATATTTTATACTATTCAAAAAGTATATTTTTATTCTAAACTATTAAACCATATTTTGTAACACTTTTATTAACTTTTTTTCTTTTATTTTGTAGATTCCTTTTTATTATTATTATTTTTATAGTATACAATTAATATTCTTATATTTTTTTAGCAATGCTTAGAAAAATGTATAACTATATGTCTAGATGTAGATAAGAAATAAAATGTCGTATAGCAATTTTTTGATAGTCAGAAAATAACTAAAAAAAAAATACGATATTATAATATATGCAATTAATTTTTTACAAAATCTACTTTTATGTTAGGTATTCAAAAACAAACATTTTTTAACTGTTTATAAACATTTGAAATAATTGATTTGATTTTAATTTTTTCTCTATAAATATTGATTATAATTGTTATGTTTTGTCAAAAAGCTTTATGAATGTTTGAAGTTAGAATTTTGAGTAAATTATCC
This sequence comes from Acyrthosiphon pisum, assembly GCF_005508785.2. Taxonomy (NCBI): domain Eukaryota; kingdom Metazoa; phylum Arthropoda; class Insecta; order Hemiptera; family Aphididae; genus Acyrthosiphon; species Acyrthosiphon pisum. Next base: position 16,019,536 of record NC_042496.1, on the reverse strand, counting down.
AATTTCCAATTCTAGCTAACTTAAAATAACGATTTCTCTTTAAACAATTTTAATTATTTTTTAATTCAAAAAGTATTATTTTTAAAAACTGGAAACATTCCACGATAACTTAAATTATTAATTTCTATACACAATTATATTTTCAAAATGTTAAAACTAATTATTTAATAGTTTGAAGTTTTAATACGAAGACTTCTGATAAATTGTTCTTATAGTAATTTATTTAAATAAGTTTATTGAAAATATTATGATTATATTTTCTTTTATAAGTGTAAGAACTAAAAGTTATGACAACATTTGCAATTTATTTTTTAATTCAAAATTCATAAGGTTTTCAATTATAACAGGCAAAAGCAAAGGCTTGACAGTTAGCTTATTAGTTATTCGATAGTTTAAAAATTCAAAAAAATGTGTACACATATTTTTATAAGTATTTGAAGTTTAAATTTGTACGTAATCAGATATTTAAATAATGAATAACAAATTAAATATTTCAAGGTTTTTTTTAATATAGCTGGGATTTGGAATATTTTGTCTTAATGAATATTATTATTTTCTAAATACAGATAAAATATGATGAAAATTATTATAATAGTTAAAATTATTCTCTGAGTATTTATTTTTGTATTACTTTTACCATGGATATTTTATCCTCTGGTATTTATACCGGCAATAATATAGTACGTACGAGTATTTAATGTAATATAATATATAATATATTACACCTTTACTTTTAGTTTTTACACAATATTGTCACAAAAAAAGTTTTTACCACAAATGTAATATCAAAGCAAAAATATACTTAAAAAACACACATATATATATAGGCTAAGGTAGGTCAACTAGAAACACAAAATATATGGCTCCGACTGTACATTTAAATATGACTTGGTTTATCATAGAACATCATTATAATATTCAAAATGTGTTATACGTTTTTATCTAGCCCCTCTTACTCCGACCCCCATTACCTAAAGTAATACTCAGGATAAGTAGATGGTTAGGAGATATCTGGGATTAACTTCTAAGCATAATTACATCCAAGTTCTTTAAGTCTTATAAATAATAATAATATAAAAAAACCTTTTCAAGTACTATCCAAATCCATTCCTCGATTAACTATAGTTTAATCATGGACTTGTGTATCTCAAAACGACCATTTAAAGTTAATACTTCTGCGTATTGATCTTTATTGTTCAGTAAAACTTTAAAATCTGTGAAATAAAAAAAAAAGATTTAAAAAAATGCAGCTAAAACTCGGCTTAACTATACTTAAAATATTCATATCGTACCTACTTGAGTAACACATTTTTTGTTTGACCCCGCAAAAATGGGTACTTACTGAGTTTTCTATATTCGTAATCTAAGATACAGACATTTTTTTTTTTACTAATAAATAAAAATATGCCTAAAATATGTACATTTTACATTCAGGTATAATATATTAAAGTACCACATACATAAATGGCTTTTTCGTCAAACTTGAATTTTGAAAAAGATTAAAATTTAGTAATAGGTAATAATACTTATATGCTTAACTTCGTGAACAAATCGATACACACACCAACACAATAATCACTTATGTGATAAATTGTGTTTGATTTTTATTTTTTTTTATTGTCATAATTCATTCATCAATTTATACAATAGCCAATAATTATTTGTTCTAAAAATTTCATGATTTATGTGGAATGTTATTAATTTAATATTACAGAAAGCCTGCAGATAAATATAAGAGTATACCTATAGGTTATGTTTTTTGTTTCACATAATTATTAATTTCAGAGTTATCATGTTACGTTTGTTGAGTAATAGTACCTACCTATAAGATATTACAATGATGAACAGTCCAAATAATTAATATTTTGATTCGTCTATTCATTGATTAAATTTAAACGTTTATAAATATTCGAAAATGTGCGTAAACAGTGACTAGACATGCTTCGCTCAGAATCTAAAATAATAATAATAATAATAATTCATACTTTCTGAGAACAATATTGAATATTTTAGTAAGATAATCTAATTTTATTTTGCAATGTCTACTGACTGCTCAACGGCACTGTAGGTTATATTGGTATTACGGTATTATAGAATATGCGCCTGATTAATGAACCACGCCAAGCACTATACCCAGTAGCCAGTGCCCGCCAATAACCACAAGTTGAAGGTTTATCAATGGCTGCACCTTACTAAGTACTTACAGAATATCCGTTGCTGTTTCTACCTTTAGTATGCTTAGGAATAAACATTTTAACGTCTTAATATTGTATCGATCGTCACCATTTGTAAATTAACTTTATCCGATCCACACCATCAGCCCATGGAAACCACTGAGTAAATATTATACACGATGATCAAAATAGATCGTGTTCCATAAATTATTTTTACCAGGAAAATTGAAATATAATTTATACATTACATAGGACCATACGATCTGTAACATGGCCTCGGTAACAATACACGCGACTAACTATCCTAACAATATAATATGTGATTAATTCGTCTACACGACTTATAATACATGCTCACAAGTTGACATATAAAATATTTACAATTTGAAACATAATACTATTCATGAAATCCGATTTTGTCAACTTTTCGCCCCATTTATATCTCGGCTAGATGATTGCTCGTTTTTCATTACTTCTTCTTCTCCCTTTTCTTCTTTTTATTATTATTATTTTATTTAACATTAAATTGTTACCGTCACGGTTAAAATACGATTTTTCAAGTCTCGATGAATTCCGTTCAAAAATGTATGTTTTATACTTTATACTTTCAGTTGAATGTAATCAGTATACCAGTCAAAATGAGATATTTAAATTGTTCACATGTTTCATAGTTCCTATGAAAATTGAAAATAGAAAAACTGTGAAAACTCCTGTAAATATTTCATATGATATAACATTTCATGTTTTTTTTAATCACTTAAGCGCATCAGTCGGAATCGTGCTAAAAAACTTATAACTCGTTATATATTTAAAAAACCAATTTCACTTTGAAATTACGAAATTTTCAACATTTTAATAATTTAAATATGTTCAATTTTAATTTAAAGTTGAATCTGACAGTGATGTTTTATCATTGCATATTGATGTTATACTTGTGTTTGTTTTATAGTTTATAAATACTTTATACCATAGGTACTTACAATATTCAAATAATATTTAAAACATTTTTACATGAATATTTATGGTTTTGTTTGAGGAGAAATACATTTATTTAAAAACAATATTGAATTTAAAAATGCATTTTATTTAATTTGCAATTTACTATATCAGTTATCATAGAACTCGTGATAAATAAAAATAATATTTGCTTTAATGCTATATAGTTTGGACAGTTAATGCTTAATACCGGTAAACTTACTCAATATTTTTAAAACTAATGAAATATCATGCAATGTTTGTAAATTTCTATTAATTAGGTAGCTACTAGCTATTTGTAAAATATTTTATAGGTACTAAAAATGCATAGGTATACGTATATCAAATACGCTTTAATAGTTTATAATAATATAGGTAGGTACATAGATTTAATCTATTTTTAACGTGATCGTTTGCCTTGAAGCTTGAATACCATAACCAAGTAACTGTTGAGTTGTTTTTGTCTCGTTTATTTCAAAATTAATAAATTAATATGTTATATAATATTAGTTGAATCTTAAAAATTATTCTTCCTTAGATTTTTCAAAAGAGAATAAAATTAAGACAACTACAAATAATACTTTTTCCGAGAAAAATTTGATTTAACTTAACAAAAGTTCATAGTTGGTTTATGAATTCGATATTAGAATAAGTACCTGCTTGGTGAAGTCTATAGAGTTTTAGCACTCTACGTTATTTTAACTACCTACTTGAGTAGGTAGTTCAGTAGTTGAGTGGTTGAAATGTGGGATACCTTTTCTTTATAAATGTTCATATTTCATCCCGTACCTATTATTGATTAGGTATATAAGTATATTAATCAGTTCAATTTATAAGCACTTCAAATAAAAAATACTATTTATTCTTGTATAATATGTTTTATAATGCACAGTATTCAGGGCAATCGAAAAGGTAAGTATTGGTTTTTCCTCACAAAGAATTACGTAGTTTAAAAGAACACAAAACATTTTTATAACTGCTTGAGCTAAATGAGCATGATAAAAAATTATTTTTCAACAAACTAAGATTTGTTCAATAAAATATAGTAAAACCATTGTACACCACTCGGAATACCTATTTACTTGGTTCGAATACATTTTTGTGTTTATAGCAGTGGTCCCCAAATGGTTTACGATGTGAAATCGAATGTGTCTCGAAGGAGTGTGCCGATATTTCAGTTCAATATTTTTTTTTAAAACTTAAAACTATTCTCTTTGGGCTTAATGGATTTATGCTGCTTATGTACTTGTTTATTAATATGTAGGTTTAGGTGAAGTATGGTCTTTCGAGATACGCTTGTTTAATATAAAGATTTTAGAAATCCTTTACTGATAAGTGTTTCTTCATTCTTGTACTCAATTTAATCATAATACGTCAACGGTATTTATATGGGACGTAATAGTGTTATGTTGGATCAGGGATGCTGTAGGGATGTATAATATTAGGTTAACAATATCTTGGGATAATATAAAAAAAATAAAATAGTTAATTCTATCAGAAACCATACGATTAATTTTCAAGGCTGGGATAGCGTGTACAATCAAAATAACAATAATACCGACGAGAGGAAAAAAAGTCAGTCACAAGACGCGTAATTGACGTCTTTTGGAACTCAATAAGCCCACGCTATTCTCCACGGCGCTCATATGTACAACTTTTGTCTAATTTTAGACAACATTCAATAATTTAATAATATTGTTATGCGGCACACACGTGATAATATAAAGTGACTGGCATTGCAGTATGATAGTATACTATTCGAACACTGTATAATGTTACGTGTGCCCAAATTATGTTCCTGGTACGTCCAATAAAACCAATAAGCCTTAAACACGTTTCGGTTCGGGAAGTTCAAAGAACACTCGTTGTCCAGTAAATTAATATTATGCAATATGCGGTTTGGACTAAATACAAAATACAATACATAATTTTATTATACAGGATGGATCTTTTATGGGTATATAAACACTTATTTTCTCAAAAAGTATTAAAGGTTTTGGAATTATTAATTATCTAGTTAATCAATTATAAGTGTTTAAATTTGTAATGAGACTAATGAAATGGCACATAAGCAACCCACAAAATATTGGTCATCTCATCACTCCGCTCATCAAAACCTTATGTATCGAGTATAATGTTATCATCTCATTTACAATTCAATTCATATTCACATTGCTTTTGATAATTCACATTAAAAATTATCAAAAGCAATGTCTGCTTCGGATTATATGAAATTAAAAATGTATACTGTCAAAAAGTTATAATATTAAAAGATTTAAATTTTTTTTTCAAAAATATCGTTTTATTATAATTTCTAAAAATAAATTTTTCCATTATATACATCTCGAGAAAACAAGTTTTTACCTTAGTAATCACTCTGTATATAATGGTATCTATATATGAGATATATTATATTATCATGCATAATGTGTAAGCAAAATTAAAACCCGATGTTTTTATTAGAAATTCATAATTTTTGTATATCATTATACAAGCCTGGACAAATTTTTCGCTCTCTCTCACACACACACACCTACACATACATTCAAACATACACTCGCTCACAGATGCATTAGGACTCTCGCGCGTTACATCACTCGTCGTGGGGAATCATCTCCGCGCGGCCACGGCCAAGAACGGGTTGTCCTCGAGTTGCGCACTCGCACGATCCAGCTGAGCCGGAACATTACAATTTACAATGCAACCATACGATACAATGAGCGCATACGTTTTGTTATTAAAATATCAAATATCTACTCTGTGGTGTACACACAGTATATATACAGTGTGTTTCATCTATAGTTACATATTGTGTATACCTATGGTATTTATTCGTATCCGTTGCGAAATCGGCGAATTTCGTCACCCGACGCACCGGAAAACATTGTTGTTCTTGCTCTCAGATAGCGATTTTTAATGGTATTATTATTATAAAACGATTAAAACATATTGTTTTCGAAAATAAAATTATTAGTCTAATATAATGTCATGATATACAAAAAATTACTATCCGGGCAGTGCCAGTGGTGGACCTGATAGATGTAATTCAGTTTGAAACTCATAGTTATTATGAAAACAATATCACGCTTGTCGATATTTTTCCTCTTCAAGGAAAATCTATTAGTTAAAAATATATTTTTGTTAATAAAACCACGACAACGAAAACCTTATGAACAATTGGTCAGAAACAAAAAAATCTTGTATTCAGTCCAAAAACATATTTGTGTTAAGAAAAATGCCTTGATTCAGAACAGGACCAGATCAGATTAATAACTCCTAAGTACTTGAACACATCTCACTACCTCAGGTCATCAAATTTCAGAGCAATACATTTTAGCAATACATCACTGGTCACTGGTCGTTGGCCCTTGCAAGGCTCTTTACGATTTTAGAGCATGATCATCCGGCCTAGGCTTGACCTATAAGTTTCATTTTAAGGAAATTCGGAACGGATTCTTCAGCTAATTACGTTATAGTATAATATTATAAAAGGTAAATAGAAATATAATGCATAATGAATTATTGTTATACAATTAAAAAATATATTAAAGTGATTTAATTTGTGTTTATTTTTATTAAAAATTAAATATTGAAAATTAAAATTAAATTGATTTTTTTATTAGATTATACAAATCGTAAGTTCACTTTAACATTTATGTGCATCAACTTATTTTTTTATCCATACACAAGCTCCAATTATATTTTAATTTACCTTAGCTTAGTATTATGGCTTTATTTCTTAATTCTTTCCTATAAATGTTACAAAGTTGTATAAGTATTCATACTTGCAAAATAGTAGGTACCTTTATGGATTATATTATGTAATATACAATATAACATATTATTACGTAGGTACCTAGTAATTATTGTCTTTATAATTGACTATTTAAAATCATATTACATACAGTATAACGCAATGAAAAAAGAGAACTATAACGAATAATGATAAATATTATGTATAGCTCTAATAAGTAGAAGTTAGAACGTTGAAGGTTCTCATAATGTCTTCTCGATATTGTTCTTCGAAAAAGACCACACAAACGCAAGGGAAAAGAATCTAGTTGGTAAATTTGGTATTTGCTGTGTTAACAATGTCCGTTCGCTGTCCTCCTCGTCCTCCCCACAACTATCAATTATTTCGAATTATTACACCTGTACGATAGCAGGTGTAACTACATATCATATAGGTCCTGTTGGACGACTATAAACGATTGTTAAATCCACCACAGTCTCGCTCAGCGGAGGATTGTACTAGTCGTGTGATCAATGATCTTCATCGATTACACGCGGTATACGATCTTACCTAACCTATCCATACGAACTCAGCATAAAATCACGAAGATGTATCGGGTTATCTGTGCACCGCTGCGGCTATATCATCCTGACGGAGATACGAACCATCCTGTATACACGAATAATAATAATTGCTGTCGTCGGTTGTCTTGTAATAATATTTATATTATTGTGATTTTCGACCGACTACTACTGGATGTGATGCACCGATGTAACTAATCACTAACCGATGCGTTTTCCGGCGGCGGCAGTGAGTCCGCGTTTCGATGACGGTACGTGTGCCGCTGTGCCACGCGGTATACGATCTTATACCTAACCTAACCATACGAGCTCGGCATAAAATCACGAAAACGTATCGCATTACCTGTACACCACTCGTCCTGACGGCGACACGGCACACCCTGTATACTAGTCTGTATACACGGATAATAATAATTGTTGTCGTCGATTGTCTTGTTATAATAACAATAATATTAACATTATTGTGATTTTCGACGGCATTACTGGACGTGATGCACCGATGCGTTTTCCGTCGGCGGCAGTGAGTCCGCGTTTCGACGACGGTACGTGTGCCGCTGTGCCACGCGGTATACGATCTTATACCTAACCTAACCATACGAGCTCGGCATAAAATCACGAAAACGTATCGCATTACCTGTACACCACTCGTCCTGACGGCGACACGGTACACCCTGTATACTAGTCTGTATACACGGATAATAATAATTGTTGTCGTCGATTGTCTTGTTATAATAACAATAATATTAACATTATTGTGATTTTCGACGGCATCACTGGACGTGATGCACCGATGCGTTTTCCGGCGGCGGCAGTGAGTCCGCGTTTCGATGACGGTACGTGTGCCGCGGTGTCACGCGGTCTCGCGCCCAGTCGGCACTCGGCAGTCACAGTCAGTCGTGCCGGTCCAGTCCACGCGCGTGTACGTCGGTCGTCGGTCGTCCAACCGGCGAAATCGTATGTGCAAAATACGTTTAAATTGTTTATAATAAGCACGTAAATCATGTCGTCGCGTTCATAATAATATTATTATAATTATTATCGTACGGCGCTGACGGTGAACAATGACGTAGTTGTCGATATATTGTTCGTTATTATAATATTTTCATCGTTTTATTCGTCACAAATTAATAAACGGCGCACTCGTTTTTGTCGGAGGGCGCTCATCGAACCTCGAACCGGTGGGCCATCGCGAGGTTTAAAACCGACTGACAACCGCACGACTGATATTGTTTACGAGAAAAAAACAATCTAAGTAAAAACGCATGTTCAACATTTTAATAATAATATATATTTCATATTATAATCATCGTTTTACAAAAAATCAATAACTGTCATAATTGTTATTAATAAATTATTATAATATATTATGTACGTTATTGGTATTCGAAAAGTTTTAGTTTCGGCAGTGTTTTGTTAATGCGCACTGTAAATAAATCAGTCTTAGGTAGGCTAAAGCACCCTTTATTTTATTTTTTCTACATTATAACTAAAAATGTTTAAAAATGTATAAGGATTTTCTTTGTTGGGTACTTACATTTTTAATTTAAATATCACTTTGACTAGGGAGAGGGGTTGCATTCTGTCCGTAGTAATAATCAGTCTTCATAATAATAATATAAAATAATAAATAGGAGATAGAACCCTATGACAACATATTTTTTAGATATCTAAAGCATATGAGGTATAGTAAATATTGGCTGACGAGGAGATCTGCAGGGGAGTGTACAAGTTGCATCACCCAAAATACCCCTCACTCCTCAGGCTACGCCACTAATTCAAAGTAAAATTATTTTACATATCCCAAAAACATGGACACGGACACTGTAATAGGTATAGGTACCTACTTTGTTTAAAAATATATTGTTTCGATTTGAATTTAATGAAAAGCGTGTATTATTTTGAAGTTGGACAATTTTGGTAAATCTTTTAGGTAATTTTCAAATATAATTGTAAATGAAATTACTTTTTGTATTATTATATAGAAGAATATTTGATTTTTTAAATATAACAATATTAATAACAGCAATAGTATTCCTTTTCATGAACTATGTGTCTACGAATATATGTCTAATAAACCTATAGAATGATACCCCACTAAATTATAAGTCGAATAACTCAAAAAGTATCAGGCAGAAAAAATAGTATTCTGACAACATTGCCATAGTTAATCACAAATACCTTCCATTAAGTGTAATGTAAAAAAATAGTAGGCATCAAAGTTACCCAACAATAAGTCATAAGTGGAACATTGATGAGTAATCTACATTTAATAATTAAAATATGTGTGATTAAATTATGAAAAAAAAATTGTCTTATATTATTAAAGGATATCTTATTATTCAGCATAATTGGTTATGATACCAAATGTTTATTTCTTAACAGAATTTGTTTAAAAAAAATAAATTTAACAAACAAAGATAAATTATCAGTTACCCCATTTTACTGTTGGCGAACATACATAAATATAAAAATTATTAATTAATATCATGCAGTATAGTCAAAGAACCTAAATATTCACTTTTTTTATTCAAATATTTCAGCTCTTTAATTAATTTACTTAAAATAAGCTACCTCATGATTAGATTTGTATATACATACAACATACTTACTTCAAATAAAAGTAGGTACTTACCTACTATACGTTTTGTGTTGTTTTCATTAAGTATTTTATTTTGTTATATTTTTATTTTTTTATTCTTCAAGAAGATGATACGTCCCACAGAACATGAAAATTATTTAAAATATTTAATAATATATCTAGTATAATAAAACCCTATTTCTTATTAATTATATATTTTTTTATTGAATAAGACATAAAGGTTACATAATAATAATCAGATTACATAATAAAGGCCATAATAAAAAATACATATAGAGTGACCGAATAATAACATTTTCTATTACCTTACCTTCGGTCTCCGCCACTACAAGTCTACAAGACCAACATTTTAAGATTCTCACTTTTGAGTAGATGCTATATCGTTTTTATAATAATGTGGGTTTCCTTATCTTTTGAGACCAGATAAGTATTTGGGATTTAGATCTATTACCTAGGTATAGAAAAAGATATTTTATAACAACTAGTTTATAAAAAAAATTGATTTTGATTTTATTTTTGTCATATTCAAAATATAATAAACTTAGACTTAAAAGAATAGACAACCGGATTTTCGGTTTTATGGCTTTCCAATGAAAAATTTAATTTTTTTTTTTTGGGTACCTACTAATAAAATGTTAAATTAGAAAACTTGCATGTGACCAGTTTTAATTTAAAATCATTTTTATTCAAATAACTGCATTTTTTATAAAAGATTATTAATTTATAATGTTTTTATAAATTTATTAAATATATTTAATACAGTTATTTGGATAGATAAAAGTGAACCATTTTTACTATATATTATTATAGATTAGTGATTACGTTCGAATTAAGTATTGTGAATTGATTAATTTTATAAATTTGTTAATACAATAATGATATTTTATATTTCATTTAAACAAAAGTAATTTCGCTCAAAATTATATTTTGAAAGCAGTGATTCGTCATTTTTTTTTTCAAATTAAAAATAACGATATAATGCAATAATTATAATGGCTGCGCTTTGCAGTATTAGCACCTAGGTGAAGAAAATGAAACGAATGTTTCGTCACCCTTCACAAATCGCAATTCATTTTTGAAACAACATATTGACATAAATAAAGAACTTATACATTTATAAAAAGTATATGGAATTCCCACGTATATTAGCATAATGGCTTACGCATACGTATTTCTATTCGTGAAAGACTACAGCATAATTTATAATCAATTAAAAATGTTCATCGAGCACAAAATAGTGTTCCTTGTAAAACGGTTATTATCATTTTCTACAATTTTTTTCTAGGACTAATGCCAATTTTACTATTTCAATATTATATTTGCGGTCCACGTTCAACTTAAAATTGAAATCATATAGGTTCGTCGTATATGTTGAGCACTTTTTTTATTGCCGCCTTACTCTAAGAAAGCGCTTTATCAATAAAAAAAAAAAAACAAGCATTGTAAAACCAATAGTTTCCTTGTTTCGATCAGAATTCAAAATTGCAAAGCAAATAAGCAACTTTTTTTATTATTCTCTTCCTGTACAGATTCAATGCCCGTACAATACTGTTATTGTACTTTTTTATATGAATAATGAGCAAATAATTTACTACATTTATTTTATGTTTGACATCCAATCATTTTTGGTGTTATAGCTTATATTAATGATTTAATATTTGTATAGGTATTGTATGTAATTACTACTATTTGATGAATATAGGTACCTATGCCCATTGTGTTTCAAAAAGCACACTATTATTTTATATAGGATATTACATTTTAACAATATGGTCTTGAAAACCATCGATAGAGTTGTTGATTTAAGATATTTTGTATTAGAAAAAAAGGTGGTGTTTAAATAATTACCGTAATATAATATTCAACAACATAAATCAATGATTACGTTATAGGTACCATTTTTATATATGGGTATAAATCATATTTTCTAAACGATCAAATTATCTATAATCCTAACCTCAACATGTACCTAATTATTGTGGCAGTATTCTGTCAAATGTCACAGCAAAAATCAGAAACTAATAGACCATCTGTTATATGATAATAATAATTAATAATTGACTAATCAATCAATGATTACACTAATTATTTTTATTAAAAACATATTATTTTTAAATACGTAAACAACAATATTATGAGTGACCTGGTGTGGCGTGTTGTTTGGCTTCAGTCACAAATGGGTTCTAAGTGTCAGCACCTGCCTGTGTCACTAGTTCTCGGATGGGTGACCAGCCGAGTTTTAGTGATAAATCGTTGTCGCACAAACACGTGTTCAAACCAATTGAAGTACCGTACTATCCCCCACAGTAACAGGCTAATGACCTCAGCTGACGAAGCCTTAACTAAAATAAATTATAATATACCTATAAATATATAGCACGCAAGCATGCTATACAATTTTAATAAATAGTTATGAGGAATACTCATTTCAACCATAATATAAATAATTATTATAATATTGTTGTCTTTTGATAAACCATATTATATTATGTTTGTATAGTCGCATTCAACTCAAAGCGAACATTTTTTATTTTAATGAAAATTAATATTACATAGTATAATATATGTTTTTAATATTTTACTTTAAAATATCTAAACTTTATTAATTTTGAACTACTATTTTCAAAAGGATACCTAATATTTAAAATTGTATTAATATTATTAATTTTTAAACTATTAATGCAACTCATCGATGCTCTATAATACTAGTAGGTTCAACTGTCCAACGATTTAGTTAAATGTATATTTATGAATACGACCTATTCAATTTTCACTGTATTTTAATATTACAATTATCATTTCAGTAGAAAAATGTGTTATGCTATTAATTATATGTTCTGAATCGTAATGTTTGTTTGAAAAATATTTATATGACAATGTTTATTCAATATATTATTATCAAATCCGTTTTTAATCAAAATTTTTATAAACAATCAAGGTTTAGATAAGTAAAGTGAAGTTGGCTTACCTTAAAGGCTCATCTTAACTTAAAAGTTAAAAGGTTTATAGGTAAATATGTTATTATTGATTGGTTCAATATCCAATAGGTACTATCCAATAGGTATTAGTCTTAAATATAAAATTTACAAATAAAAATCTTGTTACATATCACGAAACTAAAAATGTACCTTGATATTTAAAAAGATTTAATTAGGTGATTTAAGTCATCAAATAATTATTATCATAAAAAAGCTTTAAAATGATCTTTTGATGGCTGAAAAAACTTGTCAACTTACTGAAAATATTGCTGGCCATAGATAAAATTATGTTACCATATACATTAAATTGTTATATTATCATTTAAATAATATATTCAGCAAGATTATAATATTATGACAAGTAATGGGGTTAGACGTTGAAAACGAGCAACTATTAGCTATTATTTATGGTCAGTCGTGACATAAGAGACATATTTGAAGAATATAAATCATTTTGTAACATAAAATTATACGTCATAGGTAGGTATATACTGTTCTCGGCTTATTGATCATTAATAATTTTATAAGATTACTTATAAAATATATAGATATATATTAAATATAGGTACATATTAGTGGCGTATTGTACTATACTGATACTATCCTAATTCTATATTGCGATAAATACTTATATCGATATCATAACATTTTGGAAATTTACCTACTGTCCATTATTCTACTTTAATTGTTTTTTTGGTGTTTTTATTTGTACAATGAAATGAGTAATGAGTAATGACTGTACAAAAACTAATATTAATAAATACAATTTATAACAATTGTCTCACGGCTATAAGCATACAACATAATATATATAATAGTAGATATTGTACATTTTATAATTGTCTAGTTTAAAAATTAAAGTTCACAGTAGGTACAAATAATACGTTAGAGGTCAAATACCTCAGTCATTATCGTACCTTTTTTAACCAATATTATTTAAGGTTTATAAGGAATAATAGGATATATTATATTATATTAAAAATAAACATGTTTCATTTAAGGAAGATTTGGGCAAATAATATAAATAGCATTTTAAATAACAACGATTAAAAAATATTGTGTAGCTGGTACCTACAGACATAATATTAAGATGTGACATAATCAACATGAGGTTAACGGTTAAATATCACACAAATACGCAAGCTTCAACTATTGTAAACAAATATTTCTCTCATTTCGATTATTTTTTTTTTTCAATAATAAACAAATTAGAATGTACCTATGCGTATATTTATCATAAGTTAATTAATAGTTATATAACTTGGTTTATTTTGATTAGTATTACTTATATTAGTTTTAATGTATTATTGATATCACTTGTTAAGTAACGTTAAGTAACGTATGACAAATATTTTTTTTTCAGAAAAAGATAATCTAGAAAAAATTTAAATGGAAAAGTGAAATTAATATAATAAAAGTAAAATAGAATATAAAATATTTATTATTTTTATTTTTAATTTTAGTTTGTTAAAAATTATTTTGAAATTTATATTTTTATTTTAAGATGACAAGCTAAAGTATATTTTATTTTGTTGTTTAACAAGATTTACTTTACTTTACTGACATTTTTAATTATTTTGTTAATATCTGATTATAAATAAAAAAGATAAAAATTATAATTTGTTAAGTTTGTAAAAAATAAAAATAGTTTTTAAAATATATATAATACGCCCACTATACGGGATTTCACTTGGTCCATTTTCTAAATATTTATTTAACTATTAAAATATTGGCTGAATTTAAATTTACGCAGTACGTGTGTATTTCATTCCATCGTTGAAATGGTTTTCCTTATTGTTACATACTAATATATTATTAGTTATTCGTAGTCAATACTCAATAGTCAATACATATTTTGTAGTATCTAGATATTCTATAGTCTAGACTAACGTTATGAACATTCGTTGGTCAAATTAAAAATAAACACATACAAATAAGTAATCATAATATAAATATTTAACCAATGTCCTATTGTGATTTGAAAAAATAAATTTTGATTATTATTTTTTTGTGTTTAATTTTTAAACTTTAGAAATTATATTTTACATTTTACCCGATATATAACGAAAAAATACAAATTCCTTAGGGATTAATTTGGAATAATAATAAAAATAATAATAATATTGTCATTAGGAGTTTAATGAAAGTATAAACATTAAATGTGATTATATTACGTATATAATATGGTTTTTATATTTTTCAGCTTTTATAAAATTAATAAACAAATAAATTGCCTTGCAGCTTAACAAATTTTATCCCTATAGTATCATTTAATTATTTCAAAGTATCTACCCACGTCGGTTCGCTACTGGTCCGCCCCATTTAACTGAACAACAGTTCACGAATAATCACGTTAAAATTATCTTTTTAATACATTTATGTAGGTATAATATGTACCTACTTAGCGTGAAACTTATCAGAAATTTCCATTGCAAAAAAATTTCAGTTTTGAAACATTATTTTTGTTGGGATATGAGATTTTGAAATGCATTTACTTACGTTCGATTAAAACTTGTGTAGAAAAGTACAACAATTACTTTTTCAGTATTTTAAATGTGCTGATACTTGTCGGTTTTTGATGAGATTAATGGAGACTGGAGTTTAATACTTGTCAAAGGAAACACATCCCAAACCACTTAACGGATATTTATTATTTGGGTTATTGAACCCCCTAAAGATATTCGCATTGTTTAACATCGCTATCATCAACCACATAGAGCGATAACGACGAGGATGAGATTTACATTTTAAATAATCAAAGTAACGATCATTATAATATTATTATTGTTTATCAATTTATCAAAATGAACCCCTTTCGGCACGTACATCTAACACAAACCATTTAAATATGTATATTATTATTTCTGACTGTAGTTACGGCTACGATATATAATCGTTATTATTATTTCTAATAATTACAATCCAAATTATTATTATTTTATACAAAAGATATTGCCCCTTTAAAGGTTTTTATCGTTAAGTACTTATAGGCAACAAGTATTTTTGAGAAATCCATTAAAATTGGATATTTAGGGGCTAACCAGAAGAAAGATATCAGTTTTATATACGTAGAATGTAGATAGTTTTACAGTTGTCCAGTACAATTCCAACTGTTTCCAAGTATTATTTTATATGACCACAGGGATAAAGGACTAATTGAAAATTGGTCACAAAATATACTTAATATTTAGGAGGTTTATATTTTAAAGAATTAAAGAATTGCCAATTTATAGTTGTAGTCACTATATAGTCTCAATATACAAAATATAAGAATTTACTAAATTTTTTAAACCCAGTTTAGAAGTTAAAATAAAATATTAACAAAGGGCCTGTAATAGATCTGTATGGATTATGGAAGTGTTATAAAAACTAGGGATGGGGCGATACTAAAACCTATACTCGATATCTGCCGATATTGGTGGTATCGGGTTTATCGGTATCGGTTTTTTTTTAAAACCGATATTTGAACCGATACCAAAAAAAAAAAAAACCAAATCTATCAGCATAATAGCATTGATTATAAATTGTAATAGTTAAATTTAAAATGATAATAGTATTACGGTTGATAGTATCGGTGATATTTTGATATCGGTTCATTGTTTATGCTGAAAATGTTGGTTTTCAAATATATCGGGTATCGGTTTTTTATTGGTTGCATATATCGGAATATCGGATATCGGTAAAAAGTGGTATCGGCCCATCCCTAATAAAAACAAATATTAAACATGATAATAATTAAGTATTATTATAAGTTACATGTATATAGATAGCGTAAAAATAATAATATGAAGAATTTTTACAAAATACTACTTGGAGGCGTGGAGTATTAGGTAGTTAAGACAGGATTATTATAGGAATGTTAATATTGAAACCTAAAATAATATCCATATTGAATATTGTATTTTGTGTGTTATATGTATACCTTATATTAAGTTATTTGCGTAAAGAAATGGGAACACATTGATTGGCAATTAACTGTAAAGTTTGTTTATTTGCTTATATTATGTTCTATATTAATAGAAACAATTGTTTCGTGGTTATGTATTATACATTGCATAATCACTAATCATTGTTCCTATGTAAATTATAATTATATTATGAAAAATTAGAATTGGTCGTTGTAGATTATTGTATCTTGATTATATTATAATGTTTTAATTAAAAATATTTATGACAATTTGACGATTAATAATAAACAAAGATTAAACACAAAGTTGTATAGTACTATACTAACTGTAATATGATACCTACGCGTATAATTTGAAAAAGATTAAAAAAAATAATAATAATATGAAAATACAATTGTTACTATTTGTATTTCATCGATAAAATACGCCTGAGGGTTGTTTTTTCTTATACAATAAAAATATAAAATATATTATTATTGAAACGAAAAAAAAAATTAATTACTTCTTAAAGACTGTTGGTTGTATGGTTACACATGTTTATATCCAATGACAGAACAAAGTTAAAAATAAACTTATAAACAGGACACACTTATTGATGAGTTATACCTACTTACTTGTATACATTTATAACATAATTATTTTAATATATATCGATTGAAATTTATCATTGTCGTGAAAGATACGCTGAACTGGAATGAAGCAATCTCGATTTGAACAGACCGTGTGATCACCATCATGTTACTGAACTCGACAATATTATGTATATCCTGGGATAGAGGTCAGTGGTCTTAGATATAACATTATAACTTTGTTTTTTTATTCAAAAATAATATTAAATAAGAAATTGATTTTCCATGTTGTTGGCATTCTATTGTGTAAATCCGATACCTACTGTTTAGTGTGTTTATAGTATAATTCACCATAATTGTATGAAAAATTGTTCAATTATATCCAATCTATACTATAAATGAACAGGATATAGGGTACCTCAATCCCTGCTTCATGTTTTCTCACCAAGTTTTTAACTAAATTATGCTCGGTAGTTGTTACTTTTCAACCATCAATTTTAACAGGCATAAGAGGTTTTGTTTTGTTTTAATCGTATCTAATTTATTTATGTTTATATATTTTATTGTTTATCTTATTTCTATGTATATATTTATGTCCAATTGAACTTTCATTTATGTATTTCGTAAAAAATAATAAAAAGTAATATAAATTATCATTTATAATATAATGATAATAAAGTATTATAGTGAATATCAAACTAAGCTGCTTGACTACAGGTATAAGAACTGAATTCGATTAAGATTTTCTTCTTTAAAGCATATCATTATACTATATCATTTTTTATTTCAACAAAGCATACGTTCAATTATTATTATCTGAGACCTGAATAGGTATATAACTATATTTGAGAGTTATGTCAGAGAATAGGGAAAACTCTTTGTGGATTAAGGTCCTGTTTTTTATTTTTGAAAACACTTCAGTTTATTATTTATCTGACGAACGAAAAAGTAGGATACATTCTTAATAATAAAAATGTATGTATAAATAAATTAAAAAAATTGACCTACAAAAATAATATTTGAATACACAGTTTTCAGGTATAGTAACACCCTAAATAATTCTATTCACATCAATCATTTATTACCTAGATATAATTACGTGGTAATTGTTTAACTGATTTAATTATGTGCATATTTCTATAATTTTAATCTGTATTTACTTACGACCTATTTTTAATACTATTTTTTGATAAACCTATCTAAGATTTCCTCATTCATTTAATTTTTTTTTATTATTGGCTTTTAACATTTCCCAATGTTAAAACCAGGGATTTATTTTTAAATCAAAAATAACAATGGATATTAAACGTTATGATCCAATGACTGTTCAACGTTATGTATAATTTAAACGTTATTCAACTTAAGCGTTTAAACGTTTTAAAAATGTAAACGTTATGAAGCGTTTAGCTTCATATAGCTTGTTTCCCACACAAAACAGAGTGATTGAAAAGTATAATATTACAAAAATAACCATAATATTATATATTTTACTGATAGTCATAATTTTATAAATATTTTTTTTAGGCAATTATATGTTTCAATCGTTTATCGTTTCTGTTTCGTTATCAGTTATCCGTTTTCAATCGTTTATCGTTTAGCGATATGTTATCCGTTAACCGTTTCAATCGTTTATCGTTTACCGATATGTTATCCATTATCGATTTCAATCGTTTTTTGATGTGTTTAACGTTATACTCATAACGTTATAAAAACGTTTTGAAGCCCTGGTTAAAACTAACGTTTATTAGGATAGTAGATACCTATAGCATAGACGCACTCCGAGAAATGCGTCCCTCGAGAATACCTACATAAGCATTTACATATTTGTAAACGGCTCTTGGTTCTATACATAATTTAATTACAGTTTGGTAACCCGACAGGAAGAAATTGTGTCGGATGTAACAAATTTTTCATGAGCTATCTGTCCGGTAAACATAGTGTACGAAATTTTGGAATGAAGTTGAGATAACGATGAATAATATAACGATTTCAATTTTCTTGAGGTTTAAAAGGATAGAATTCATCTTTGGTCACGTTTCGTTATATTTTATCAGTAGCTGTAATATCTAAGAGACTATCGAAAATCCGTTTCTTTTTCAATCGAATATCAGAATTGGCACTTGTAAATTTCATCTCTTAAACAAATATTGAATATTAAAAAAAGGAGACGGTTTACGTTTGCATAATAAATTGGAATTATTTTTTTTAAGTATTCGTTATAATAACATAACAACCAAATTGGAGTATTCATTTTTTAGTTGGATAAATCGATACATAATATTTTTCTAATGTTCATCTGCGTAGATAAAAATTAATTTTTAAAATTTTAAATTCGAACACTAACAAAAAAATATAAAATGTATTTTCATTTTTTAGAATCTTATTTTTGCATCAGACTTCCTTATTATACTATGTTTGTATAGATGGTAAATCTATGTTTTATAAATAAAATAAAAAATCTTATTCTTTAAGGTATTTGTATATTTTTTATTTCAAGTTATTTAACTGTCTTCGTGAAGTTCGTTTGTATTTATGGACTTTGGGATTTAATTAAATTACCTATTTATATAATTTAATCTCGATTTCTAATAGAAGGTTTTTTAAGTTTTAACTTCTGATTTATTTATTTATTTTAATAATTCGTGTAATTAGTACATAAAATAAATTACTTAATTAATATTAAAAATAAGGGAAGTAGGTAACCGCTATTTTGTACAATAGGTGTCGAGTGTACCTTGTCATTGTATAAGTTACTGTAATGTATGTGTTAAATTTTAATTCAATAAAAAATAATTTAATACGAAAAACGGTTCAACCTCGAAAATGGTTTGTCAGCTTATATTACTACCTAAGTAAATGTTTATATTTGATGATATACTATATTTAAATCACTACTATAGTAATACTGTAAATTGAATTAATTTTGGTTATTAAAAACATTGCATTTATATTGTAATATTAAAATTTAATTAGTATTATAGTTAGTTTTAAATCCCACCAAAAAATATTTTTGAACAACAATAAAATAATTATCTCATATCGTTATTCTTCGTTTAATATCTAATTTATAGGGTGTTACCACTAGGTAACCTCCCTAATCTCATGATTTCATGTTAACCTTTTTTTTACTGTCACTTATCAAACCTACTTATTGTACAAAAAAAATGTACAAATTGTAGATTTATTTCAATATAATAAAAAAATATATATCTAATTTCATTCCGATATTAACTTCAAATAAAAAAAATATATATATATAAAAATTGTATTTAAATATTACTAGATTTTATGGTTTCAGTATGAAATACTTATGAGGAACCTTGAATTACATTTCTAAGTGGCAAGTCTTAGTTATAAAATTTGAACATTTCATACATTTTTAACTACAAAATAATTGGAGGATTTTAGATTCTGAGCGGAGTGATAAATGAATTGGTTTTACAATGATGTGTCGCCATGTGTGTAGTTTGTTTTTTAAAATTATTTTAAAATCTCTTGTTTCTGTGTACACGATAATTAATGCTTAGGTATAGATAATGCTTAGATTTTCAACTTCAGTATCTTTTCTTGTAGGAAAATGAATCTAAATGGTGCATTGGAGAGGTCAAAATTTAAAATTCACAGTAGTTTTCAAAAGCGCAAGGAAAAACAAAAAATAATTAAGGGAAAATGAAAAATTTTACTATAAATCGGTTTTTGACAAAATCGAATTAGAATTTTGGTGTAACTCTTAAAAAAAATACCTTAGATAGTTAGATATATGTAATTTTCACTGAATGCTTATACATTTCCAAATGTATATGCACCATACAGTTTTTGAAATATTGCGACTCTTTTTTAGTTATTAATAGGCATAAGAAAATTTCGAGTTTTATTAGTTTTATTAAAATTATTGTTGATAAAATATTTTATGTTCTGTCAAAAAACTTGATGGAGGAAATTAAAAAAAAAGTTGTGCACAAATCCACAGTATTTTTTTATGATCGTCCGAAGATAAATGTTGACAAAATTCATTAAAATCACGAAAATTGGCAAATTATTTCGAGTTATAAATTCATAAAAATTGTATTATTAAATAACCAAGAAGAACGATTTTAGTTATTTTGTTGTATTTTAAAAATATAACTCGAAGGTACTTGAAACTTCTCAAGTTTATATACAAATATTGAAAAATGATAATATGCAAATAATATGAATTCAACTTACCGGCTTAATAACAACAATATAAATAATATATTATAAAATGTCATTGACTGACAAACCGTCTCCGCTCATAATTGTTTTTCGCATACAATAATATTATATCATTGAATTCAAATTTAACACCGTTCATTACAGTGACCCACTTGACACTTACTGTATAGCAGAGTGACGCCCACTAACCCACGTTTTTTTTTTACTTTTGAACATGAAGATTTTGATGTACTTGCTTCCTTACTTCGTAACTCAACTTTTGAATCGTTTTTATTAAATATATATATTTTATCTATGTACCTTGTACGAGTACATAATATTATCGTAGTTTCACTAAATGCTCTCAGGCCCTCCGGGTATTTCACTATATTAGTAATAAGATTATGTAAAATAGCTTCTGCCAGTGAACAGAAGTTAGATCGAGTTAGATTTGGAAAATTGTATACGTGTACGTACCAACTGTATAAACTCGCAAGGGATGTAAATATGTTTACCTACCAATCTACCTATAAATACAAGGTTATCATTAATTTAGCTCTGAATAAAATTATATTGGTATAGTTAGTAAACACGTTTATAAAAGGAATGTTTAAAAATAATATCGACATAATTTACTGACTTCAATCTTAATAGTCTACACATTCGTATAATATTTTCAAAAACTTAATAAAACCTATCTACATAGTATATTTTTGGGTTGTGAAGTGAATTATATATTGTTTTTGCAAATGGAATGATGTAACTTTTTACTTTCTATGTGAATTTTAATGTAGTAAAAAAAATACATAATATGAATAATGTAAGACCATAATTGGTGGAAAAATGATTTTATTGTTGGTTCCCAGAGTTGGTCTTACGAATTATGACCAATAACCTTTGAAAAATGTTGAACAAATATCAGCAAGCACAGTTGGTCGTAATTTTCAACTGAGTTCACTATTCCACTAAGAATTATTTTAGCGTATACCAAACGCTCGGTTTCATTAAATATATTATAATAGGTATATTGATAAAAACAATTTATAATACATTATAAATAGGCTATAGACTACAACCTATTATGATTTAATTATAGTTATTGAAAATATTGAAAAACTATATTGTTGCATAATATTATTAACTTTTATAAATGTAACGCACTTTTAAATTTGTTGCATGACCTTTTTAACACAACATAATATTATATAATCCGTACTACGAGTAAGAACTAAAGTGCTTCAAATGTATACACACGAAAGGCCTCAGATTTTATCATACACATTTTTTAAAAATATAACATAATTTAATTATCAATTGTTATTTTTAAGAAAAATTACGTATTTAAAATCAAATAATTTCTCAAATGCCCGCGAGTTACATAAAATTGTCAATGTACGTATATAATAGTATAGTAGTAAATCAATTTACGAATTCATAACAGATGAATTATGCCCTTCTCACCCGGTACCAAAACGTTTTGGTAAAGGCAAAGTGTACAAACAGTTTTTAATACAATTAAAAGCTACAGTCCCAAAGGTAGACTGGCAAGGTTGGACGGAAGGAAAGTCCTACTGGGCGGCAAGCTTTCTAAGGCTACCAGGCTAAACTATGTACATTCATAAACTTTATACTAAAATAAAATAATAATTTTAGATACATCTCAAAATAAATCTATTTAGGCACATTATAATATAAATTGGTTATAAACTTTTAAATATGGTCACTATAATAAACAATGATGAAAATATAAATGTTTTTCAGCCAGCCACGGCACTGTTATATTTTATAACTTTTAATAAACAAAATACCTAATAAAGATAATTTAATTTGAAATTTTAATATGGTTTCAACGCACTGAACCGGTGGTGGCCGGAGAGTCAGTGTACTGTTGTCATTTATTGTATTATATTAGAGCTGTATAACTTCACATTAGTGTGAGCGATCGACATATATGGTCCAAAAATAACAATTAATAATTTATTTTTCTCAACATTCATAAATTATAACGCATATTAACTATGATTTTAATACAAACAAAATTCTTTCGAGCCTAATTGTTCATTAGCATGTTAACAATGGCACAACTATAATTAAAATCTTAGGCGCATTGCCTAAACTTTTAATTTGCACTCTAATATGTATTATATTATATTAAGCTACAATACAATATTATATAAAACACATACCAATTTTATTACATAAAAGCAGGCCCGGCGGAAGGCACAGACAACACTGCAGGTCTATGCCTGGGGCGGAAAAATGTAATAAGAGGTGGCATTTCCTTGGTGGGAGGTAGGGCCGTACTTAGGATAATATGTTGATACTTACTTAGGCTAACGCAAAAACCAAAAACTGTTTTTGAAACACTGATGAGCAAAAAAGAAATTATTTAATTATTACATTTTAATTATTTTAAAAATAAAAGCTGATATCCGGCAATTAACTAAATTTAGTTTTGGTTGGGATGGTTTATGTAAAAGTACAAAATGTATAAAACACGAAAATTAAAATTAAGATAACGTATATTAGAATTTGATTTTTCCCTGAAATGACGAAGTCGCGGTCGTCGAACGTCGTTAACAATAACAATATACTATATAATATTATCATACAATAATAATTATTGAAAAGGGAATCAAGTCACTTTTTGGACATTTTGATATTATGCACAAAAATTGAAGGACATTTTGAACCAGATCTAGTGGTAACACTGTCATTAACATGTGACCATTATTTTTTTTTGTATATTACAGTGCGCGTTTGGTGTCATGTCAAAAATAAATATTTTTTTTATGAGAAAGGTCTCAAGTCACATATTTTTTTCTATTTTTCAATGTGTTGACATTGAATGTATCGTCAACTTTAGGTGTACATTAGTATAACAATTAAAAACCATACAATTTATCAAAGTTATAAATAAAATTAATAGTTACAAATTGTTTTTATTAAAATGTAGAAGATGAAATGTTTTTTTGTCTACTGAACAATTACTATTATTGACTTGATTCCCTTTTCAAAAAAACCGTCCAACTATTCGGTGGCAATAATAATTATACTGTACTCTGTTCAAAATAAAACCGTGAATCGGTGGCGACCAGTTTATAATATATAATATTATTATTATATTTTATTACATTGTTTAATTTTGGCGCGGCGACACGGGTTATGGCTGTGCTGATAATACTAGCAGAGCTCAACGCGTTAATATCAATAATAATATTATTTGTTTTTCATCCGTCGCTTTGTCGGAACCTCCTGCAATATTTTTACAGTTAATTACAGAGAACGGTGGCTGAAAACTTACAGGTATCGTACCCATGTTATAACATATTGTATGATTTGTATATATATTTTTGTATAACAAAATTGTACCTATACTATATATGGTATTATAAGTTTATCAATAGATTATGTAATTTATAATTTTGATAATAATTATTAATTGTTATAATAGACATATATTAGCATTTAGCGTGAACATTATTAAAGTTATTCCATCTTACGAATTGTATTGTAAACTGTTTACTGTATGTCTGTATAAAAATAATACGTAGAGCATATTCATAATAGTATATATTTTAATTAAATTATAATAATTAAATGAAATCTAGTTAATCTTAACTTTTTTAAGCGATGCTAATTTATGAGTTATTACAAAGATTAATATTTTTAATACTAATAAGATGTTTGTATTATTTAGGTACATTATAGTACCTTAATCTATATCAACAATTAAAATAGGTCTGAAAAGTGGTACATTTGATATTCCCTTAAGGTAGTTCCAGTCAGTCAAAAAAATAAAAATTCTTATCCTTTAATATATTAATTAATTGTTTATAATCGAATAAAAATATTTTTTTTGTCAATTATAAATTATAACTATAACGTATAAGGTATAGATACTGTAACTTGAAGTCGCAGTAGACGTGCATATGTTTGAAGATATGGTTAAGGGGACAAGGGGTAATTGGGTAAATACAGATATCAAAACGAAAGGGCGGCAAATTTTAATTTTGCCTATGTACACTTTTTGACTAGAGATGACCCTGCATAAAAGTTATTTTTTTAAGTAAGCAGCATTTATGATCAGGAAGTTAGTCTCAATTATTCTTATTTGTGTATGAACAAATAGTTCACATTATCAAATACAAGAAATGTTAATAATTAGTTAAAAAATACTTATACCCCCCCCCCCCCAAATCATTCGACAAAAATAGTTAGAGACTAAACAATCATTAGCTTAATATGCAACAACTTTCTGCAAATGAGTATAGATCTAAAAACTCTTGGATAGCAATTAATAAATTAGGTTAGTTCAACAATAAAATATAGGTAATTACATAAAATATCATACACTAATGGCCTAGTTAATTTAAATTTTAAATACTATTTAGTGTTTGTACCTAGATATTTACATTATAATAATTTACAATACATATTGATGAAAGATTTCAAAAAAACATATGTTGTGCCTGTATCGATATTTATTTTTTTTTAGGGAGGGGGGTTGTTAATCATTTTGAAGGATTTATTCCGGAATATCCCCCTATGGTCCTACTCTAATTGGCCGGTAGCATTGCTTTCTCACTTGACCGAACACCTATCAGTACTCCTACGGTACAGTATATATTTTTGTTTGTTTGTGATCCAGTCAACCACCGCGTCAACGGTATGGCAGTCGTGGCTCATGAAGTTCCTATAAAACCGAACAATTCAACAATTTCAAGCGATGTGTCGATGTTGCTATATGAGCACTCGCCATTAGTATACATATAATATATACAATGATAACGCTGGACACACCACCCTGATTTAGTACTAACGTTTATTTAAAAATTAAAATGATGCTGTGGCCTTCAGAAAATCTATATACCATAATCCGGCAACGCCAGGTCACGAATGACGCTTTTTCCATACGCTCGTGTTTTTATTCGTATTTCGTACAGCACAATATAATGTTTATTTCGATTTCATACGGCCGATAAATTAATAGTTAATTGCAAATGTTTAATAAAATAATAATAATATAGGTATTTGATAAAGTTGTCTAATATTTAAACTGTTGACCTAAAACTGTACTTGAATATATATTTGACTTTAATAAGTACTCATAAATGCATTCAGAATTATAAATTGTTCGTATTCATTATTTAGGTACCATACCTTGAATCATTTTTGTAAATGTCTATATTTTAGTATTTTACTATCAAGGAATAATATGATCAAATCACTTTAAAAACACAGGGTTTTATCGATCGTCGCGTCGGTGCACAGTAACGAGATTAATAAAAAAAAAATGGTTGCAACAAGTTTTGCAAGTGTTGCAAACAATTAAACGCAAATATACCAATAATATAAAGTGCTGACCTAAATAAGTTTCTGCACCCTGATAAATACTTAATACGTCCACCCATAATAGCGCACATTATTGTTATGTTTAAATTAGAAATTTATCCGAATTCTGATTTTTTTTGATTTTTAATTACACCTAAACTAGATGTGTCCTAATACAAAAACATGTAAGTAATATACATAAATGAGTGATGTGCACCTTACCTTGGTACACTGCCCTTGGGAAATCGCCGAGAAAACGTGAAACGGACCGGAAGTAATGAGGCTTGCATTTGCAATACCAACGAATAGAATTCGATAGACTCGTTTCCTTGAGATTTTGTCACATCACAAAATTGCACCATGAAAACGGTTTGATTGAGTATCCAACCTTATATAATGGTGAAAAAAATTCACGTGACGTCCACAATTTCCTCGTACTGACTAACCACCTACATTGAAATTACCGTGGTTACCAACTATATCGAGTATGAAGTATAATATTTTTCATAGATCATTATAAAATGAATCATTGTGAATAGGATCACGCATCAGACGTAGCAAAAAAACAGTCAGCAACCACTCCCGGTTTTCTTTAAGGCCGACCATTGACCAACGGAAAATATCGTGGTTACCTGCTCGATAGTTACGTATAACATTTAGGCACTATACATTCGTTGATTTCTCGGTATAATCGGTCATGATTTGCAAAATAGTTTGCAATGAATATGGGAAATTTCCAAAATAGTACTGTGGAAAGGGACTGCAGGAGAGTGAGTCCAGCGAGATGGTTCTGTGAAAGCATTGATGGTTAGAAAGTAAGATTCACATTTAAAGTTAGAAATAAAAATAATACGCACGTAAACAAATAAGTAAATTATAATGTATATAATATATCAAAGTCAATAAATTAAATAATATTATAAATAAAAATAAGTCTAGTCAATCGTACCCGTAACGAACGGTAATAAATTGGTTAAATCTTGTATTGAAGCCAACATGTAGTTACATCTATGGTGTTCTTATTCGGTATAGTACCTATACAAAGTCATTCTTGGTGCATTTTGTTGGATTCGATGATATAAATAATTTATATTATAATTTATTAGTAAGTGTTCATATGTTCATATGAATGACTTCCATAACATTCAAACGTGTCGTTTTATTTATTGATATAACCCCATTTCACCATGTATTATTTGATCTTGTTCTTGCAACTCCAATTCTCATTATATTAATGGTTTTCCACAAATCTTTACCAGATGGTAGGTGTTGGACCCGATAGAAAATTAAAATAACATTTTTGTTACTAATTTTATTAATTTTTGGTGATGTGAGCGAATAATAAATTTAAAAAAAACCCTTTATCTTTCAACATTTTATTTTTATTTTAAAACTATTGATTTATATTCATAATTGAAGTAAAATTTACATTCATACTAACAATTATTCAAATGTTTTATATTCATTATATTATCAGCAAAACCCAAACTTATCAAGCTTCTTTGAATATTTAAAACAAAAATATTTGACCAAGTTTTTAATTATTAGTTTAAATACCCAGTAAAATATCACCCTTTCATTTTTTTTCGCCAATAATCGGAATTAAAAATTCGTTTCAAAAACTTCATAATTATAAAAAATTGGTTTCGAAAAACATATTACTAATAAGTACAAACTTAAATCACAAAGGATTCATTTTTGTAATTAAGCGAGTACTTCTATATACATTTCGTAGCAATTAGGGTAAAATATAACAATATTTTCTAACAAAATGTTTTTCCCTCATATAATATATAACCGTTTTATTCCTCTATTATCACGTATTCTCTTATAGTTAACATTACATACAATACGTGACTTACACAACTAATAGTTGAATACTCTTCCCGTTGTAGCTTTGCCGTTCATATTTTAGCTTAAACTGTTATGTCGTCTATAAATTATGCTCAAGTCATCAATAAATATAGTATGTTTACCTTGCACCACAATGTTTTAGAATGACATTAAAATCAGTTTTGAGATTATTACTATTCATTTATTCTTTCAGTTATGTCTTATGTAAAATGATGTTGTTTTTATAAAATATTCATAACCTTGTATTATTATTATTATTATTATTATTATTATTATTATTATTATTATTAGCCTATAATATATCTAATATATCTAATAATCATAATAAATGTTATAATTACATTAATTTATAAAACACAGTTAGAATTTTGTATGTTTACGTCGAGGGGTGTGTAAAATTTAGATTTTAAAAATTCTAAATTTAACTAATATTTGATATAATTTTTTGAAAGTTGTTCACTTCTATATAATAAAACTTATAATTCTGAAACAAATAACAAAATCATAATTATTATTATCATTACGCTGTTATGGTTTTAACACTATTATAGCATTAGTGATAAGTTTATAACTTTACAATATTGTAAGCAGTTCGGAATTTAATCATAACTCTTAAGTATGATATACTTATAAATTGTATATAGGTACATGTATAAAAATAAAATTCCTTGAATCATTTTGGACTATAGCTAATTCTTAGTATTGAACCCGGTGGATTGAAAATCAGATAATGTCATTATTTCACGATTTTATTTTTATAACTTCAACTTGGTCCCATAACTTTTTATTAAAAAATTAGTAATCTATACAAGTACATTGTATTAATTTATCTATATTTTTATAATATATTTGTTACCTAGTATTTAATTTGATTTACTTACATTATTGTTTTGTACTTTTGTATTTAATTGAAAAAGCGTTGATTCAATTATGTTACTCACATATTATGATCATACATGAAAACGTTTTTAGTTTTGATGTTCCATTTATAAGTACAGTATACATTCTGAACTTATCGTTTTTATACGATTTCATAGATCTTTGACATTCTACTCTATTTTATAGAGTACATATTATTATGTGTGTGAATGTAAATAATGAATCAAAATGATGGAATCACAACACAATATCCAATTGTATTGGTTAATCAAGTTGATGTATACCTACATAAAAATACTTTTATTACGAAATACCTATTTGAGAAATGTTGAATTAACTACAGATTCAATTTAATACCTTTAATGTTTGTTCAGAATAATTGAATAATATGTTTTTATTTTGCCTAGGCATACTATAGATTTTAACCATGGTTGTTTTTATTTCATTTTGTATATCAATATTTTATGACAAGTTTTATTCTTCCAACAATATATACAGATATAGAGATACACGTATAGTATGATGTACTCCAAAATTTAAATCACCGGAATCAGTGACGTTTTCATAATTTTGTTTACTATGGTAATAATAAATAAAATATAATGCATTTTTAATATCATAAGTGCAGAGATAAATATTTATTTTCAATATCAATATTTTTTTTTAAATGTAGGTTTAACGAATAATTGAATCCAGAACAAAAGCGTCAGTGATATAATTACAAAACGTGAATTACACGTTGAAATATTCATGACTTTAGTTTGACCCAAGTAAATTAGAAAATTTTTAAATTATACATAAAAACTTCGAAAAATATATCTATAATGGCAAACATTTATGTTTTCAAGTTAAATGTATTATCGTTACATTTTAACACAATTCAAAATAATATATCCATATTACCTATGTAAGCTATAATTAACATTAATATAACTATACATTTCAAATGACAATTAATTTTATCGTAGATACCGTAAATATAAGTACCTACTAGTATACGTGTGTTCCACGTGTCTTATATCTCAAATAATTTTTCAATGTACCATTCAGTTATATACATTTTACATTCTGCTCATACTATTTAATAAAAATAAACATCGAATTCTATTCTTAGACAATTTAAAATTATATGTAGAGTAATTGTAAAAAAAAAATATTCAAAGTATATTACACATTCTATAATATAAAACAGTATAATAATATTGTACGTTTGTAAGGTCGGATTACAATCAAAACAAAATATGACGTGTTATTTATTTTTTTATATCTTATTTTAAACAGCATTATTTATTATTCGTTGGTTCATACTTCATAGTGTACCTAGGTACGATTTGACTAAAAAATTTGATTAAATTAATTGTTTTATTCTTCAGTAGACACTTTTTCTGATAGGTTTTGAAATAACTTCACAAATGTCCCTACATCTGTTATAGGATAGAAATTTAGGAAAAGCTCTTTTTTTTACTTTGACAAAAGTTTTTCTAAGCGTGAGGACAAACTAGTGACAAACGTCGACTTTTTTAAAAATTCCAGAAGGCATTGCTGAAAATCATTTGAAATTCAAACACGACCATTTTTCATTGATTTGCATTACAGTGCATAACTATGCAAAAGTGATTGAAATGAGACAAATATAAGCAACACCCATCTCCATATTATATCCAGTTAACCAACAGTATGTTGATTTCACTATAGTAATGAAGTTTATAATTAAAATAATACTAAGTTATAAATATATATTCATATGTATCTATTATTATAACTAGGTGATTGGGTAAATTGTCGTTTACTATCTTTATATTTTTTTGGTATATAATTATCTTACTTAGATACATAAAATATTAATTTATCTAATTTGTACAGTTAGGTATTTACAATTTACATATTTAGTTTCGTTTCATCCAGACATAGTAAAATTTGATTTACTTGTCGTAAATCTGAACGACTGAGTCTCATACACAAAGTGTTGTTAATTAATATTTCTCGTTGGTATTATGTTCTGACGGTATGTATATTGTGCTTAACAATTAATATTGTATCGTGTGTGTTGTGCATATTGTGGGATTTTCTTTTGACATAATAAGGTAAATGTATGATCCTAACTGATGTATATATATTTTATTTTATGACAAATACTCTTTGTTTAATATCTACATTGACTCATTGTAGTTATATTTTGTTTTATTCGATATTTAAATTTTTCCACTATAGGATTTGAGTTTGTGATTCATACATTTATTATTTTTATTTTTGTTATATATTATTAAGCCATTGAATTCAAAATTGTTTTTGTTTCTTGTGATTGAGTAATTTAAGTCAATAACTTGCTATTTATGTAAATTATGATTATTCTAATCATAAATAAACAATAAATAAATTCTTCGTTCAGCAACAATGTATGCATGGTAATTTCATTTTTAATATATTTCAGACGTTTAATTTTCTTGATTGTAGCAATATCATTGTTTTAGTTCTACTGATTTAATAGTAAACTTTTAGATTCTGAGTGGAACGATGAATGTGTATTGATTTTACAATGATGTGTGTTTTTTTTTTTTGTGTGTGTCTGTGTACACGATAAGTAGTCGAAATAATGCTTCGATTTTCAACTTCAGTATCTTGTTCGATTGGAAAGTGAATATCGTTGTTGCATTGGGGAGGTCAAAATTTAAAATTCCCAGTAATTTTCAAAAGCGCCAAGAAAAACCAAAGAAAAATTAAGGAAAAACGGGTATTTTTACGCAAAATCGATTTTTCACAAAATTGAATTTGGTTTTTGGTGTAACTTTAAAAAAAATGACCGTAGATACATGAAATTTTGACTGAATGTTTATATTAGCATTTTCTATACACGATAACATTTTCAAAATATTTCGACTTATTTTGAGCTCTTTACGGACATTGTCAGTTTTCATTTTTTTTTTAGTTTTTTTTCTAAAAATATCAATAAAATTTTATTTGTTGATTAAAAAAGCTTGAAAATTTTATATAATACTATAGATAAGTATACCTACCTATAATAGGTATGTCTAATACCTTGACTGACATACCGTCTCCGCTCAGAATCGTTTTTCTTATACAGTGATATTATATCATTGAATTCAAATTTAATACTATCCATTATACAGTGACCCACTTGTAACCTACTGTAGGTACAGCAGAGCGACATCCACTTACCCACCTTTTTTTAAAATTTAATTTCTCACTAGTTTTACATAACAGTGTTAGTATTGTTAGTTATTTTATTTTTATATTCTTTTGGGAACTACCTAAGTTTGAAATTTATGTGTAGAACGAACATGATATATTTTGTTTTAGGTTTCGGGTAACTACCAACGTATGTTATTATTTATTAAAATAGGCAAGCCATGACTTAGATTAGTTTAGGTTAGGTTTTTATAGTTTCAGCGTTGGTATCTATTATTGGTTAGGTACGTATATCAATAGGTACTAGGTCCATCTTAACAAATATATGACTGTGATTATTACAACAATTTATAATATACCTAAAGTGGAAGTAAAGTTTTAGAAATGAATAATACCATGACTATAATATTACAATATTTCTCTGGGGTATGAATTTCCTTGTTGCCTGTACATTTCCTATACTTTATTTTTCGCATCTTTTAAATTCCTCAAACAACTATATAATATCCTTAATAATTATATTCTGTTTGTAAATTAACTTGCAATCTTAAAAATCTTTACATGCCTAATAACTCATATTTTTTTTAAGAAAGTTGTCGCGTGACCTTGTGTCAATTTATGTAAAATTATTATATGAGATAAAATTATTCTTCATTTCGTTTACTTTAGTTCATTTCTCACAGTTAGGACATGTAACAGCTTAAGGGTATAATAAATGTACAAAACAGTATACAGCTAGGTACTTTACATAAAACTTCATGAAGTTTACATATCTCTTTTAAATCCGTTTTTGTACATTGCGTAATATAATATAAACGCAGTTACAATTACAAAACATCTACAAATATTACAAACCAAATTTATATCTTGCTTGATAAAATAATAATATAGTATAGTATAGGCATCTAATGTTTACTATAGACATTTTTAAGATTGACCACGGTGGCGTAAAATGGTTTCTTTCACCATTATATTAATGCAAATGGAATGTGTGATGTTACAAAAAATTTAAAAAATTACTGCTACGGTAGATATATAGGGTCAGTTGTAACTTGTAATCACCTAATATGTTATAAAACCATTCAGAATTCCATTAACGAATTCCTTGTACCAATATGAAAATTGACAAAATATTTTGATAACCATTTGATTGACAACAAAATAATTATAATACGCATTACTAATAACTCTTTTTTTATACATTTATTGTCGTGGTTTTAAAAATATTAATTTTTTTCTTTGTACGAAGTTATTATTATTTATACAAAATAGTATCCACTATCCATATAGGTACAATAACTATGTTTCTAAATCATTTACAAATATTTTGTAACAACTCCATTTAAAACAGTTATTTTTCATTCACATTTATGTATTTAACATAGGTACCTAATATGAATTATACTAACGTGAATTATATTTAATATAAGCAATTTAAATAAACAAACTTTGTACTCAATGTTTAATCCATTCAAATGTATTCCTATATTAAATTTCATGATTTTGTTTTCAATAATAATCTTACTCGTATTTGAATACCGATCAAGAATTAGGTACATACTTCAAAAAAGTATAGGTATTTGTTTTGTCCATTTTTAACCACAAACCTACAATTTAATATTTTATATAGGTGTTATATTTTTACCACTCTACTATATTTTTGAAACATTTTAACTATACTAACTTCAAATTAGTATGGTGTTGAACTTTGGGTCTCCGTCAACTATAAGACACAACATAATATTATGTAATATTTTTATATTACATACGTATTCCAAATAAAAACCATCAGACACGTAAAGCCACTAATCCTCCTCAATACGTCTCGAATCATTCACGACATTACCACACTGATCTTCACATTCCTAAAGTCACTGAAATAGCCCTACTGGCTACTACATTACACCAAAGTCACCTTCAAAAACATACTAACCCCTTAATATAAAAACCTACAATCTATCACTGTAAAATCCAAAATCCAGAAATCTCTCTCAGAAGGTTCAATTGGTAATGGGCACAAGACATTGTTATTTAATAAATTAAAAACATAATCATAACCCCTTAAGTTAAGTTCTCGCTGAATTTCGGTCACTAAACAAAGTTCTTTTTCCAAATTAAAAAACTTCCAATTGGTTAACATTCAAAAATCAAAAGTTGAAACGTTTAACAACTTACGAAAATGATATAACAATTAAAATTATGATGATTAAAAAAAAAACGGGGAGTCACTATGCTGTTTAGTAGGTTTTGAGTGTAACTTATAATTCAGTAGATAGGTGACTTCAATAGATGTGTTAAATTTGAATTCAGTGATAAATCATTGCGTACGAAAAGCTATCTTGTGCAGGATATGGGCAACATATTGTATTTTATATAATTAAAATATTCTTATTTATGCATATTATACTGACATAATATTGTAACTGCCAACTATAGCCTGTAGGTATATGACATTTTTCATAAATAATAGTACTAATTTAAATCAATATTATTATCATCTAATATTATATTATTCATAATCTACAAGTAAAAATTATAATTTCTAGGTAGTTTTATAATTTGTATATCAAAAGTGGTAGGATATATTTATGATCTTACGCTAGTCTGTGATTCTACAACATTCATAAATCATAATATTTATTTATTATAATAACCACAAGTGAAATAATCTTAAGGAATAAGAAGTTGTTAATGATTTATTATTTGTGTTTATTACAATTTCCAAAGATAATATTGGTACAGTGTTTTTTATGATCATAGTGATTTTTGAATTTTTGTATCTAAATGAAGGATTTATTGTGGTAATTGTAGTTTGAAACGACTATTTTTTTCATTATCTAGGTTTAAATGCTTTGCTCCTGCCTCCTTTGAGTATATGTTCCAAGAAATTCATTGAAATTAATTCACCATTTATCTATAGGATCCCGGTGTATGATTATGATTATCATCATTATAATATTGTTATTTATTTCTGATCGTTTCATACGTGTATAATGGTATGGTGCATGCATACAGAGTGTAACAGGAATATCTGATAGATTAAATAATTTTTGTTCTAATCAATATTTTTAAATTTTTTTTATATATAATTTATAGTCACTTGCATAATTTAAAAAAATAAAATAAAACTTGATTTAAAGTTTTTTCAAAATAGCCAATTTGTAAATCTTATTAAAGAACAATTTTGATGGTAAAAACATTTATGTAAGTCAAGTAGTTTATTTTTTAGAATTTTTTAAAATTTGGAACGTAATAACTTTTTTCAAAATATTATTTTTTGGAATTTCCTGACTTGTGTAGTTGTGTATATTTCTTAAATACTAGCTATTTAATTTTCACAATTTTTAGCTTACGTTTAATATATAGCGTCATCAATGGCAGATCCAGGGGG
>NC_042496.1:15978882-15982867 GCF_005508785.2 Acyrthosiphon pisum | reverse complement strand
ATGACAGCACCCTATTGAAACTAGCGAACGAAAATTTGCTATAACGTACGTATGTAAGACGGAGACAACACAGCGGGTCCTCTTAATACAAAACATTAAACAACTTATAAAATAGAAATGTAGTTAAGATGAACTTAACAAAACTCAGAAATGATAAATTGGTAATACATATTTTATAGTTAGTATGTAGTATTTAAAGAATATTCATTTATTATTATCATTATACAATTTTAACTTCAATGGAATCAAATGGTTTAACTGCAAAAAATCGGAAGACCAATATAATTAAATTTCCTCAAAATGTGCGCACCCCCTCACAAAAATTCCTGGATCCGCCCCTGAGCGTCATTTTTTTTTTTATCAGGTCTTCTTGTCATCCTGTATATTTGTTGGAATTTGAAGATTTTAATTTTCAACATAGATATGTTTTTTGACTGAATACGATTGTTTTTTCGTGATAGAATTTTCAGTATAACGTTATAATTTTAAGTTTCAAGTTTAATAAAATATTAACGTTACTATGACAACCAAAAAAATTGACTCTTGAAGCCGAATAAGATACTTTTTTTTTCGTAATCGAATTTTTCGAAAGGTTGCCCCAAGCAACCGATGTATAACATAATTATACGTTACCATAGTAACCTCGATGTTATTTTATTTTTTAATCATAATTTTAAAAGCATATATTATTATCTACGTTCAATGTTTTTCCGTGCAACAGAGAATATATCGAGTAGCACACTACGTTCTTTATGTAGCTACTAAATTTATTTTATTTAGAAGAGTGATGATATTATAAAATATTTAACATTGTTGTTGAAGCCATCATTGATGTCCACTGTCCACTGAATGTACATACGTATACGCAAAAGTTTGAACGGGGGGGGGGGGGAGGGTGATTGATGTATACAAAAAGAGTGGGAATATTATTTGAAGTGCTGTTGATCTGCAATTCGCTAATGGATAAATGGCAGTAGACTCTCATTATGACCGGAATAACCTCCGCGAGCGTTTATATTAGTTTTCCTAGTTATAAACACTTATTAAAGACTTAAAATATTTTTAAAAACTTACATTATCAGCTAATTTTGTTATATTTCATGGACGCATATAAAGAACAATATCATTATACACTGTACGCCTCAGGTACCGACAGGAAAATAATACCTATATAATAACTATAATATAATACCTACTTGTAGTTTATGTGTATACGCTTATTAACGTTTTCGACAATTTGTTTGTTATATAACATCGCAAACGGAACTATTATCGTGTATACATTTTATACACGGTATACCCTGCGTTTATAGGTATCTCGCGGCCAAAAGTTTGGTTAGCGGAAAATAACAAATGTCAGACACTGTGACCGTCCATATATCGCCCTTTAATAAGCCGCCTCTGCCACTATAATATGATACTCGTAATATTGTCGGGCGTAAATTATGTATAGGACCCCCAAAGTGGTCTGCACATGGGTAGGTATCGTAAATAAAACGTGGCACCGACGGCAATTGGTTTTCGCGCATTATATTGGATTTCGTTCGGGGCCGACGAAAATCTGTTACTGCAGGACTATCGTGTAAATTGTTTTTCCGGAGACGCGCGAGCGCTATAAGTCCATAATAATATAACAATGTGTGATATGTATTTTATTATATAATATATAAATAACAACGTGTAAAATAGGGCATGCTCCTATAGGTATTCCGTGGTATCTCACTGTTGCAATATCTACACGGGATTTAACCAATTTGACGTTAGCCGAGTTAAACGAGTGTCTTATATACGATACAATACAATATCAATAGGTATACCGTTATAATAATACCGGATATACAATATAATAATATTAAATTAAAATAATAATGCCATATTTGGGGGGGAGAGTTCTTTTCTCCGAAGTCGCGGTGACGAAGATGATGACGATATCGCAATAAATTTATTATGATATGCAAAGGATCCTAATAAGTAATAATATTGCGTTATTCGTATATTAAATATTGTATTATCTGTTGTGGCGCAGAAATGTAAATAAATTCGAAAATAATAATAATAATAATAATATTATTAATGTCGGGAATTTTAAGTGCGCGCCGTCGTAGCTGCAGAATGGGCTCGCATAATATAACATCATAGTATTGTGTGTATAGGTACGCATATAATATTATAACGCATGTGTATTATGTATATTATGTACATCTACTTGTGGTTGTCAATGCGACTTCCTGACATTGAACGACGCGCCACAATAGACGTTGCGTGCGGGAATAATATTACATATTTATCGTATTGTAGCCACATGCAGTAATAATAATATAAATAATAATATAATCATCGGATAATTTCATAAATAATAATAATATGAAGTATATGATGTTGTTTGAGCACAAAAATAAAACAACGTTAAGTCTGCGTACTTAACGTATAATGACTATATTATAATAATAATTAATAACGACGTCGTTTACGTGCGTATAATACTATAGCAATAGTGAATCTAAATATCTAATAAGTAGACATTTATGAAATTAATTAATTAAATTAATTTCATTATTTACTCTTTATAATATTGCACCAATAATAACATTATAATTAAAGTTGTTTTAATATTTTGATACATTAATTAATGTGCATGGATTTTTTATTTAAATATTTAAACATTTACGAACTGTTAAATCGCTAATCATTAATATAAATGTATTTATATAATGATATTATAATCGTTTTATTTGTCCATTTAAAAAACGATTTTTTTTCATTCGACGTTCTTAACAATATATTAGGTGCATTATGTGTACCTATATAAATTATAGGTACTTGTAGGTAAGTATACAGACAAGTACATTCTAACACCAAAATCGATAGATTTGAATTGAACTCTAAAACAAATAGATACCCAATATTTTCACTTCGGCATAAATGTTTTCGATTTTCAATCAGAGAAATGGATTCTATAACCAATTGAAGAGGAATGGATTGATGTTCTCGATTTTAAGACATATACCTAACATATTTATTCTAAAAATTTTATTTTTGATAATCATTTGATTAATGATGAACAGTTATAGCTTGTCTACACTGAAAACAATATTGTCGCCGTTTGAACGCAAATATCTATAAAAAAAAAAAATGAATAACTTAGAAATACTTTTAAAAATACTGCAGTAATTCATCAAGTGTCTTATAGCTCCACATGGTGTTTTCTGTTAATTATAATCAATTTATACAAATTTTTATTTTTAGAGTTATATATTTAGAACTATTAATATTAGGACTACTACAGTATAATATATTTTAAAATTATAATAAGATTTTTTTTTTAAATTTAAGGAGTGACCCTATGATGATGAAAACTCTTTTTTATTAAGAACTACCCATTTTTTAATTATTAAGATTTTTTTCTAAATTTTGATTGCTTGTAAACCGAAATACCAACGAATAGTTTTTAATTTATTAAACCTTAAGTATCTAATAATAAGCAATAAGAAAATAGTCCATGATAATATCGGTACCAGAATGATTTTGAATTACTTAAATTATACAATTTTATAGTTAATTGTAAAAACTGACCGAGCATAAAAGGTACTAGAATAAAATATTAAATTGATCTTATACTTTATGTAAAACAAATAATAAGGGCTATTATTATGTAGAACATAAATTTAAATAACTCGAAAAATATGCTTTAAAAATATGTTCACATAGACAGTGTCTAAAATAGCACGGCCTAAAATAGTGTGCAGTACGACACTATTAGTGTAGTACGAAATCGGAATAGTGCAGTACAAAATGAAAATGTGTATTGATTATTTTAGTGTTATATTTTGACTTTGTTACTGGTTTTTATTAACTTTTATTTTTTTTTAGTTTTGAATTTGAATTTTAATCTATGGTTATATTCAGTGCTCGAATTGGGAATTATTAAGTAGAGGAGCTCAATCCAACAATTTATAAACTGCGTTCCAAGTGCAAAATTATTCAA
>NC_042496.1:15963521-15978633 GCF_005508785.2 Acyrthosiphon pisum | reverse complement strand
TTCGAGCACTGGTTATATTAACTGATAAATTACATGTGAGTGTGTGTGTGTGTCAAAAATATTGACAGATTATGATAAGATGATATTGTTTTACTTTTAAACGGACCTCGGTTATCTTTATAGTAGATTTCAAAAGCAAATTCAAACGGATGATGTATTAATATTTGATATAGAAATAAGAAAAAATACAGTTGTCCAAATGATTAAAAATTTAAAAGTGAGTCCATTATTGGATGGATGGGAGTATATTATGTTCAAAAAAAACACAATTGTAACTTATAATCCAGAATTTGATAAAAATATTATTAAACTGCATAAAATTGAATTATTTGATAAAAGTCAACAATCGAGAAGAAAGAAACATAATTCATATGTATCTGATGAACGTTCGTTTCTTGCAAAACGAAATGATGTAATTGAACATATTGTTAATTACCTCAACACTCTTCTCGATTTTCTAAAATGGATACACATGCAAAAAACAGGAATGGTATCAAGAGGTTTTTGAAGAAGTCAAAGAAAAATATGATTTAACAAATAATATTGAACTTGGAAAAATACAGTTTTAAATATAATTTTAGGTTATACTTTTAATTATTCTATACAGGTGACAGGTGTTATGTTAAATTTTCAAATAAAAAAAAAAAAAAAATTTAACTTATATTTTATTTTTAGAGAGTGATAACTCATATTAAATTATGTGAAATTATAAAATAGTGTAGTACGAAGTTTCATTTATTTTAGGCCCTGATAGACACATCAACTTATCGAAAAACCTCATATTTTTAACAATATACAGTAAAAAAGGTTGGTTCTCATTTGAAAATAATAATTTTGTATCGCCACACTGCCACAAAATACTTCTTTAATGACATGAAGAATAAAAAGATTTAAAAATATACTTGAAAATTGCAATAATCAGAAGTTGGATAAATCCACTATTATAAAATATTTAAAAAAAAATAGGAGTGAGCTTACTTGGTGAATCATATAAATGACGACTAAGTGTTTACATATCGTTCAACATTGACAATAGGTACCTACGCCAGTTCGTAATAAATAATAATATAAACGCTTTTACGAGATTTCTGAAAAAAAACTATTTACGAGGATTTGATGATGATTTTAACGTACGTGATTAAAAAGGGGCGGACGTAGTTAATGGACGAGTTTTATTTGCGCGCCAAACGGTACCTTAACATTATATTGTATGATTTACCCTTGGAATCCGCATCATTTTGAAATGCCAGAACACTTAATACATATGTATATAAATAAAATATACAATGTAATATATATATATATATATATACAAACATATATACCTATGTATTATATTATATATATGTGTGTGACAATTGTGTGTGTGTAATGTATATTAAAGTCTATGAAACGTTACGAAAGTAGAAATAAACGTTAAACATTTTCTACTCATTCTCTAATCGTTCCTCGGTCATATTGTAAAATCGTCGTAATTATGAACACTATTAAAACCAACTCAATGTCGTACGATAGTGGTATAATAGTATTATTGACTATATTATAGTGAACGTTTTAAAATCGACCGAAACACGGATATGAGTAATCACCTGCAATTCCACGTGTTCGTATTTTTTGTTTTGTTTTGTTTTTTTTTTTTTGGTCCACTAGCTATGTTTATTGTGATCCATAATTGGATTAATCATTTTTTTTTTTATAGTTACGCTATAATTTATTATCCCAACAGTTTGGTACATTTCATAATATATAATAATAAATTAATAATACTATTATTACTCCTCTCATACACATAGTTCGTATTTTGTTTTATGAAAATATAAGCATTCGTTAATACCGAAGTCTATAATACTTCTGAATTTGTTAACCTTAATGTTCGAATAATCACACGTGTAATTATTATATATACGGTATACTTACACGTGTATATGTACGTTCAATATAATAACATAATTGATACTTCATAACCTGCCAAACTACAGCGCATTAACGAGTATATTGTAAAATAAAAAATAATGATAAACCTATTTAATTTTATTATAATATAAAAAAAACTTACCTATACATATTTATTTGGAATAATATGGACAAAATATTAAATTTTAAAGAAATAATTATAGCCACAAGTTGTTGTATGAACATGATGATTCTATGACCTTCTAATTATAAATAATAAATTAATCAATGGCCAATAAATATTGAACGACTCATATTATGTGGCTGTAAGTGAAAACATTAAATTATTTGATTAAGATATATTATAGAAAATATGATATTATCACCTATTTATCAAGTTGAATAAAAAGAAAATATTTAATAGAAATATTTTAAATGGACATAAAATGTACATTTCAATTAATTTCATTGCTAAAAAGAGAGCTAAAAACTTTAAAACACAAAAGTTATAAATACACTGTAGTTTTCAATAGCTTACAATAATTGTCACCAAAAGCTAAAAAATGTTGGAAAAAAGCTCACAATATTATTATAAATGTAATAGATAAGTTTGTTACAAACCTAATATTGACACATAAAATTTATAAATTGTTAATTTCAGTCAGACTTCAAATACTGAATGTAGTTTTTAATATTGATATACCATTAGTCCTTCTTGCTTTGTGCCAAAAACCATATGGAAATCCCGATAATCTAGAGGAGGCTCTGAACCAACAAGTGAACAACTATAGGAAAAATCATTATTTTTCTAAAATCTATAAAATTTAGTTATAACTTAACTATTATTTAAAATTTAATTTATATTGTATATCCAATTTTGCAACGTAAATACCTTATATATTCTTTAATTTTGTAAACTGGTTATATTTTATAATATATTAGTATTATACATGTATAGTATATCTGTATATTCTGAGTAATTTAGAGATAATATCAAATTATTTTATATTATATGTATATAACATATTATTACATCATATTATAATTTTATTTATTTATATATGAAAAACTTTGAAGTTTATACAAATTGACATCATGTAATTTGTTAATAATAAAAATCATACGTTTTAGAATATCAAATTTAATCACTGCCAGTAATATAATTTAAATTATTGCTAATTAATAAGTTCTATATCTTTTAACTTTTAAGCCATAATCAAAAAATGTAATCATCTTTGCAAAAACTTGTAACTTTAATAAATGAAACATAATATGTAATAATTATAACTAAATTATAAAAAAATAAATTACTCTAAAATGTTTTCATTATTAATTTTAATGCATTAAAATATTGGTATAAACATTAGAGATAATAAGTAATTTTAATAATTAGCATAATGTCATGAGAAATATTTTTTATTAAAATAAATTGTAATTTGTTTACAGGAATATGGATTTAGAAGAGCTTTACCACAAGTATCGTATTCGATTAAAACAATCACTTTTTACAACGTTTGCTTCTATTGGATTGGCCACATGTACTGTCACTTTAACCATGTTATTTTCATTTTATAATGTGAGTATGAAAATATATATAAATATATACCTAAATATAGTCTTAACCAAATATATACTACAAACTATAAAAAATTAAAAAAAAACATAAATATAATTATTATGTACATGTAATCACTGTAGACAATTATATGTACAATATTAATATGTTTGCACTTTATCTTTTTTTTTAATTTTCAAAATAAAATAATTATAACATACAGTTATAAATGTGAACCGAACTTAACTTAGCTCAAGACGTTTTGAAATGTGTACCTACAATGTACTATGTACATATAATAATATGATATGATATGTACAAGCAAACAAATTCGACGGCTGTGCAATAAATTATAACGGCACCTAAGAATACTGTAGAAATGTCTGTGCGATTCAAGCACGCATCATAATGATTTCGTACTAGAGAACTTTGACGATGAACGGATGAACTATTATAGTGCGTTCGTCGAACTAATTGGAAAGCAAAAGTTGTGTTTTATTATATTTATTCAAACCAAGTCTTTTGATGGGAATTTCCGTGGTAGAACTATCACGCTGGATTTAAATATTATTGCAAAACACGATTTCGTCGCAATATATGGGTCCTGAATTCCAGAAACGTCGAAGGCTGGGTTGGGGCGATGTGCTGACTGAGCACACATTCCATAGAAAAATGGACAAATCTGTGTCATATTATTTTATTCTTTTATTGTTATTCACGTGGTTTATTTGTGCAACCGTGAGCATATTGTAAGTTAGGAATTTCGTACGCGAAACGAAACGATTTCTGCAAAAAGTTAAGATGGAAAACAAAAAATAGGTTCTATGCACCTAAATACGTTTCGTACTGAAAATCACGGTTTTTTTTAAAAAAAACATCCCTGTGAAAGTGCAATCCCTTTAATTGTGATAACCCAAAAAGTTCTTCAATTTATAATATTTTAACGAATCAAATACAGTGTAATAATATTGTAACATAGAAATCGTCCTGTCTACGCATAGGTACTTATCAATACTGTGTAGTTAGTAGTTACACACACCGACATCATATTACTGACAGAAATTGTTCTTTATAATGTCGTCAAAGTATTAATAGTATGCACTTGTTCGTAGAGGTCACAGTGACGGACAGTGACGTCAAATGAGATTCTCGTTAAGGCTGCGGGT
Organism: Acyrthosiphon pisum; assembly: GCF_005508785.2. Taxonomy (NCBI): domain Eukaryota; kingdom Metazoa; phylum Arthropoda; class Insecta; order Hemiptera; family Aphididae; genus Acyrthosiphon; species Acyrthosiphon pisum. The sequence goes on along the minus strand of NC_042496.1, from coordinate 15,974,019 downwards.
TACTGCTTGGTGGTGAATTAGTAGTTGCAAGGAGTCGAGGTGTTTCGGTGTTTAGCCCACTCTTGTAGGAATCGAAGCTAATGAAAGACGATAGAAGACATATTATAGTATTTATATATAAATGTATATTATAAACTATACTAAATTATACTTTCGACTTTTGTACAAACAAAGCTATATTCTATTAATGTAACTAACAGTTTTAGCAATTGATTTATTTTGTATTTTCCATACGATTCTGGTAAGAAAAAAAATTAAACTTACATGTTTTCTTTTTTTTTTCTGCACTTATAAGATGGTTTTTCTTGTAGAATCCTGATTCATTGTTTGTCAAATATTAATTTAATTGGAGTAATAAATATATAACAAAAACTAAATTATATTTAATATATTATATCATTAACTTATTGTTAAATTTATGTACCATTTTTATTTTCACTCCTTCAACGCTCATTCGCCATTAAAAAAAATATTATATTTTCATTGTAAACGTTGTAAAAGAGACTCTGTCAATGTTGGGGTCGGTTTTAGATCAATGAATAAAGTAATATTCTGAAAGTCTGTGTACGTAGCTAATAGCTATATATGACCACAGTGAATGTGTATGCGTGTGCGGATCTCTTATCGTATATTTAGGACAAATAAAATAAAAAGTATCACAAGTATTCACGAATAATTTATGAGAATACGGATTGATCTGTAGTCATGTACTCGCTGATATCACGAGTTCTATAGTTATATTGGCTTCAAATTTAGTTATATGTATGAGACATGCAATTACTTGCTTCCCTTCATTGTATATGATCTAAGGATTCGAATAACTACCCAGCAATTATAGTACTAAATAATAATAATATGTTATTTCCGAACAAAATATTATGAAAAAATAAATACAAAATTCCATTTTGTCCTACGCGTTAACTTTCTAGTTAGGTATCTGGTATACTAAAAAATAATTTATCGTCGAACGGATGTTTTTTTTCTACTTTACAGTCCGAATCGGTGGTAAGACCTCCATTTTTGTCGGTGTCGGTCGCGTGGCTGACGTTCGCCTGCACATTCTGCCTCACACAGGTCGCTCCGACAGCGTTGAACTCGAGACCTGCCGCGGCCGCGTTGTCTGCGGCCACCGTGGCCGCGTCCGCTACCGCCGTGCTGTCCAGCAGCGGCGTCGTGCACGCCGCCTACGCGCTCGTACCTGTTTTGGTGGCCACGCACTCGATGGTTCCAACGCACGTGGCCGTCGCATCTTTTGCCACGGCCACCATGGTGGCCGTGCACATCGTGTCTTTGCTCGCCGAAATCCAGTGGACACCGAACGCGCAGCATGTCAAACAGGTAAACCGTTAAGTTTTTTTTAGATTTAACTATTCAAGGCAACTCCCCCCCCCCCACACATTTGGATAATTCATAACAACCCCCAAAATGTGACATTCGCCATCTCTCATCTTCAACTGCTCCAGATTGTCTCCAATACGTGCCTATTACTTACCTATCGTTCCTTTTTAAATCATTCATCATCTCCCTTTAATATTCAAAATACTTTCTCCTTTACCCCATTCAAACATAAAACATTATGCCTAATACCTATATACCCTATTTTATCCAGCAATAGGATCAATCATATTTTCACTATCGTACATTTGCATTTTTCTAATTAATGTAGTAACCACTTAATGTTTGAGAACTCTAAGTACAGCACCATGGCTTAATACAAAACAAGACTTATATAGTTACACGACTTAATCCGTCACCTTCCTATAGCAACATTATTATAATAATATTATTATTTTACCATACGAAATACAAAATAGAATGAGACCTGTGCAATACATGTGTGCATGCATTGAATTTGGAGAAATCAAAAATAACGGATTTACGAGATTATGTAATGATTTTTTAACAACGCTTAAACAGGCTTTAGCAACAAGTGGATTTTAAGATAGAGATACTTTTGCTGTTGATTGATAATTATATTACACAAATATTTTAATATGTATATCAGCTAAGTATTCAACTTGTGCACCTATACATGAACGTATCACGTATGGTACAATATAATTGACAGGAAAGGTCACTCAACCACGAAATTATTAATATCAGCTACTATATAGGTATCACACGTCATTATGCTAATCAACATACACAATAATAACACGAACGGGACGTGATAATTTAATGGAGATTTAATGCATGCACCGATTGACCTTAATGATACCTATATATGCTTTGAAAAACATTTTTTATTTGTTCTCAAGAAAAGCAATTCCATATTGAAAGAAAATCATTTTTATTTTCAACAACTTCAACTTTAACGTTACATATATTGTATTTTAATTACGAACTGCAAGTAGGTAGTTATTAAATTCCGAGTGGAACGTTTTGATTTTAGTGTGTTTTTATTATTAGTAAATAGTGACGATTTTTTATATATAAAAGACAATTAAAAAAAATGGATGTTCAAACAAAGTATTACGATTATATCTTGTATATTTTAATTCAAAACATATCAATTGTAGGAACTTGACATTGATCACCATTACGTATTTTAATATTTTCTATAAACAATGTAATTTTTAATAATATTTAGATTAATTTTTAGCTATTTACCTATATCCTAACTTGTTTATGCCGTTCTATGTATGGTACGCAGTATTGACTTATATGATAATAAATAATATATGCTAGGTACATTATATTACAATATATATGATGTTTTTGGAAAACATTTATTCAACATTGCTAATAGTACCATAAAACTGAAAGACAAAAAAAAAATTAATTATAGTAATATAGTATATAAATTATATTATACAATTTTATCCTTTAAAATAGAGGCGTACGTTCTCTGTTGAGAATTGTTTTTAGTAAGCGACAATTTAACAATGAATTTAAATTTATCACATCCATTACCATAAACATACACAATGACCAGTTACACTAAATATCTAATCTACAATTAGAGTACTATAGAGTAGAGTAATTACTGATTTGCCTTTTTTTGAAAATAATACATATGATAATCATAATATGTACATATTTTATGATAACAGAAATATCAAATCAAATTTCCAACGAGTTATAATGTAAGTTCATTGTTAGAAACACAGTGTTTTGTTTCAAAACCATATGACGTACACGTTATTATAATATATTGACACACATGTATGAATTTCAATATACTGCAGGTTGATATTTTGATTATATTATGGTAGAAAATAAAAACGTGAAAAATATACTCTGAATGGTATCAACTGAAATCCTTGTGAAATAATCGATTTAGCACTGTACCTATATCTATACTTATATATCGGAACTTGAGTGCTTCTGAAATCAATACTTTTTTTGATATTCGTCCTAAAATATTAGCGTTTTTGTTTTTTAAGTTCAGTTTGGTTATACTGTTTTTGCACAAGTACATATACAGCGTATATCTATTGCATTACAGGGTAGTCTTCAGATTATTTGCAAAACGTGTCACGACGACTTAGGTAGAATTTTTTTGTGGCAGCTATAGAATATTCATTGTAAATTATTTTTATACTAGCTATTTCTATACTTCGAAAATGCACCGCCTTGCTTGTGGTGCATTCATTCACATAAATCTTTAATTGTCAATATAGACATAATGACCCAATGTTACACAGTATAAATTTTAAAAATAAATTTCATGACGCTCAAAATAAAGAATTTTCAAAAATAATAAAACATAGACGATTTTTGATGACGATTTTGATCAGAGTTTGGTTTTAAAACGTATAAGTATTTCTTGTCGTACCTACTTGAAATAAAATTATGTTCTCCATATTCGTACTTATTTGTATCACTTAACTAAAATTCAAATGACGAAATAATATAGCAGCTTACAATATTCTCTCTCGGGCACGTTATTGACGTTATTGTATACGTTTACCTTCTTACCCTTTATTTACTTTAAATTATGTTCCATATTATAGGTAAGAGTTATTTAATCCAAACCTTATTATTGTTTCCACTTATAGCTAAATTATGGATACTATTTTTATAATGATATTACATGCAAATGCCTACCTACGATCATTAACAGCGACATAATTTACAAATTAATATGGTTTTTTTTAAACATATAAACCTGCATAATTAAGGACTTCAATTAATTTGTCAAAGCTAAAAAATATTTTTCCAAAAGTATTCACATTGTTATTCAATCTTGTAAAGTATTCGAATAAATCTATTCAAATATTTTTTTTTTATTCGAATACTATTCTAAATACTTTTTGAAAAATTTTTCAAATACGTATTCTGGATATTTTTTTTTTTATTCATTAGTTAATATTTTTTCTGAACTCGTAAAATAGTATATATTTATCATACAATAAATTTTTCAATAAAAAATAAGGCTCATTATAAGTTATAAACAATAGTTAGGGAGGGAGGGGGGATATAATCTAAATAGTATTCGATTACTTTTTCGAGTATTCGAATATATTTTCATAATATATTTTTTAAATGTACCTATTCGATACGTATTCGGAATACTTAAATACACATCTATTCGAATACGTATTCCGAATACAAAATAAATGTATTTTTTACAAGACTGTTATTATTACAATTCTAACTTAAACTCTGTGGGTATACTTACACTGATTCTCGTATACATATCAATTACGGTTCAATTGTGTTTCATTTTGCAAATGTGCCCGCTGAAATAAATATATAATGATATTATTTACAGGATATATTATTTTATTTCTACCTATATAAAAGTAATATGGATAATATATCATATTAGAAATTTACTTTACAGATTAAATCACATGGTATAGTATTATATTCAATAGAGATTTGACATTTAATGAAATCGTGTTTTAATATATTATATAGGTATATTTATTCTTTTGTTATTTTTGTGAATTTTGTTGTAACTTATTCAACATTTATAGAAAATTAAATAACATAGCAATAACCATATCTGAAAATTGTCCATAACAACTCGAGCAATACTTCATACCCTTTCCTAATAAGAGTTTTGAATATTTTAAAATAGCCATGTTCTGAACTCTGAAGTTTACTCCTCTAGTGATGTTTGTATTATCATTAACATTTCCTGTATTTACACCCTTTTGAAAAGCCTTAAGCGATACGAAACAACTAAACCGGAGAAACTGGAGGATGAACATTGTATGTTCTAGGTTTAATACAATACATATATACAGAAATACTTTAGATCATTTGAATGACGATGAATGGGATCTTTACATATGTTTCAAGTGTGTTTGAATTGCAAATAATGTTTATTTAAAGACATTTTTACTTTTTTTTTATGCATATATTTTTGGAAAATAATCCTTTTGTAATAATTTCAATTTTAACAAAACTTAAGAGTTTCGAAAAACGAAAAAAAATCTCTATTTAATATTATACAGATGTATGCACAATTTGAATACCCGTGTTAGATGTGTTAGAATGATTGATACTCGTATAGGTTATTTATATATCTAATCCATTATAATGTGTGCTATAATATTATACATATTTGTGTACAAGCAAGGTGTAATAAATACACTTATACATTATTATAGTATTATAGTCATAAGAAGTATTTATTTTTTTTTTTAGTATTCTTGAAATCAAGTATATTAGATATCCTTCAGAAATTTTTATAGACCACGAAACTAGTTGAAGAATATTCAATATGCATTGTATTGTATCAATATATTGAAATACTCTATAGATTATTATTTATTAATATTATAAAATAACAAACAATTAGAATATTGTATCACATTTACATCGTGGGAAGCTGTGTTTGTATTATATTATTATAAAACAATAATTATTAGAAGTCATTTATATTGGAACGTGATTTTTGAGTATATAGTAATGAATTAAAAATTGAATTTCAATTGAAAAATTAAACTTATAATTTATATTTTTAGTTTTATTATGACAACTATATGAAACTGCGTATTTTTTCAGATGATCGCTGAAATAATACTATTGTTCTCGGCCAGCTCCACTGGTTGGTATTACAAGTTTATGACACACAAAGCCAACAGAATAATGTTTTCGGGTACCAGGACATGTATTGAATCCAGAATTAAGCTGGAGTGTGAAAAAGAGCAACAAGAACAACTACTGCTTAGCGTCATACCCGCGTACATTGCGGCTGAGGTATGTATTAAATATAGTCCCTTAAAATATTGTATATGAATAGTACCTATATTATAAGAAAATAAATACAATAAGATTAACTAAGATAAAATGTCCACTGTCCACGCATAAGAGAATTAATACTACAATTTATATAAAATGTATTTATTTAATTTGCCACGAGCAACGCAGTCCAGGATCAACTAATATGGAATAATAATAATATAACTAGTAGAAAAATTAATTACATTATAGCAATATATAAATATATATTATACAATATCCTTAGAAATAGAGGCTTCGCGGCTCAGAATTTTTTCATACACATTAATTTACTATTGAATTCAAATTTCAAACATCCATTACAGTGACATACTCAATGGTACACTTGACACCTACTTTACAGCTGAGAGAGACTTCACTTGATTTTTTTTAAATGTATTTTTACGGAAGTGTAACAAAAAATAAATGAAAAATATTTTAATTCATGAAATATAAATATATGACATAACGTATATAGAAGTTTATACAGATAATATAGTATATTGTTTGAAAAATAATTTTAAGATCTAGAAAAACCTGTTCTCTGTAATAGTCATTACAATAATTATTATAGATATAAAACTACAGTGAAATAAAATCAAATTAGCTCATTATTTTTAATTTCAAAGAAGATGATATAATGTAATTTGAACGTCAAACTAATATTATAGAATTCATTCGAAAACTTTGGAACAATGTGTTTGAACTATAAATACATCATAATTAGACGAAACTTTAGACATTCTATTCTATTTCATGTGGTAAGGTTTATACCTTTATAGACTTTCTATAAATAATTTAGTACCTACTATTCAAACATTATAAATTCATTTTTTCATATTTTTTGATATTTCAATCTAGTCTTTTTTTCAATAACAGTAGTTTAGATTCTGAGCGGATCGATTTTTTTCCTTTATTGATTTAACATCAACAAGAACATTGTATAAAATTATGTTTTGATAATTTTAAAATGGACCAATATTGCTTCGTACAGGTTGTCAGGGATGTTGAAGTCATTCATAGCTTCGTTAAAATGTGTGTAGTGGATGATGATATGTTTGATGGAGTAGTTTGTATTGCATTTTGGACATAGGCGTGGGTCTGTCTTTGCCATAAGGTGTCTGTATGTGAGTTTCGTGTGCGGCCAATCTATGAATGTATTGATTTTACAATTATAAATTATGTGTGTTTTTAATTTTTATACATACTTCAAAAATATAAAAACACAATTTTTTTTTATAATTATTATTTGGATGAAATTACATATTAAATAACCGATGATAACGATTTTAGTTATTTTGTTGTAATTTTATAATATAAATTCAATTTACCGGCTACCATATTAATAATAAGTAATAACAATAGATATAAACATAATATCCACACTGGCAAACCGTCTCCGCTCAGAATCGTTTTTCGGATACAATGATATTATATCATCAAATTAAAATTTAATATTAACCATTGTACAGTGACCTACTTGTAACCTACTGTACAGCAGAGCAACATCCACTTTTTTGATTATGCATACATACCTACTAATTTATTTATTTAAGCTATTTTTTATATCCAATTACAATATACATAAAAATTAAGAATTCATGAAAGGAAGTGCAAACGACGTCTTCTCCATATCAGACACAGTACGCCCCTGCGCTTGTATGCGTATTCAATTAAAATATTATAATAATAATAAAAATAAACTAAATTAACTATAATAAAGACCGTTTCTTAAATCAGTTTTTACCGTTTTTTATTGCAAACAATTTATGATAGTAATTATAACTGATAAGTATATAAAATATGTAGCCTGCTGACTAAGTGATAATACAAAAATAATATAAAATATATGGCTGTTGGTTGGCTTATAAAAACTATATAATATAAAATATGTGGCCTGTAGACACAAAACAATGTAATAAAATAAATATAGCCTGTTAGCCCAAAAACAGTTTGATAAAATGTATATTATAACCTGCTGGCTCAAACAATGTAATGATATTTAATTGACGGCTCCGTCAGCCGATTACTTGAGAGCTGGCATCCGATAGCAACTTGAAAACCAGAATGTTATCGTCTCAGGATGCACAAGTTTTTTATTTTCAAATAATATTTGATAAACGAATTTAAAAAAAACTAAATATTGAATTAATATATTGAAAATTTTATTGTAAAATATTTTAAACATTAATGCAAGTTTTTTAATAGTCTGTTACATAGATATTATTTGTCTAAAGTGAATTTCCAATATGTTAAACTTTAAGCGATATTAAAACTGTATAATTTAATAATGTAATCTCAAAAATATATCTATAACGTATAAATATATGTAGACATTTTTTTTTTTTATTGAGCTAACTAATTTTTGTATATAGTTTGTTTCAAAAAACATCATTATCCTAATAATTTATTGATGTGACATCACGGTGACATCATAAAAATCAAATATTCTATAATATGCGTTAAGTATAATAAAAATCATCTAAATAATATCCAAGCCATGTATCGTGTTCTCGTGTGTAACACATTTTTAGTGTACCTGTTGTACCACTGTATCAGTACTTCGAAATCAACTGAGCTTTTTGTTAAAAATAGTTTTTCAATAGTCTGAGTTCAACCGTATTCTATTGTATTTTGAGCTAACAACGGTGTTCGAGTATAATTTAATCGAGTCTAGAAATGGGTACCTACAAATAACAATATACTATTCTCTCTATTATATTCAGTAGGTGTCTATGTGTGGATAAGTATTTGAAAAACACTGACTGTTGTTAATAACGATATATTTTGAAACTGTTTCAGTTTACTATTGACATGTGTTATGAAAGAACCTATTTTTTATCTTGTCTTTAAATATGAATCAGTCGTTTGAGAAACCCGATTAATCTCAAAACCCAAAATTTCGGAAAAATGAAAATAACTTTTGGTACTGTAGTAGGGTTTATTTTGATTCCTAAAATTTTTAGCGCTATTAAAAACTATTTTAAAAGATGGACAAGTCAGGATTCTCTTTAAAAATGTAGATTTACGTATTTATATGAAACTTCCACACCTGCAATAAAACGTGATTCCATATTAAATTTGTGGACATGTAAGGTTTCTCAAACGACTGATTCATAGTATAATTATATACAATACTTGTAATATATCTTGTATCACATAACATAATTTATAATTGTTCCGTAATTTAAACGATCAAATATAAAATAACTAACAACAATACTCGGTTACATAAGTTATTCATAACTAATATATTATATATGGACATATTATGCTAAATGTTTGTATACCAAGTAAATTAACTTTATTGTTGGTTTTCAAAATCAGGCAACTGTGTTCGTAATGTATTTAACAACTATTGTAATAGCGGTCTTACAATAATAATTGATAGCAATACATACTACAAATTCATGTAGAAACATCGAAAATAATTTAACATATTCCTGAGGGCTGAGAGAATAGGAATTATTCATTTTTGTAAGAAATTATATTATATCTCATAGAATTAATACACTGTCATCTAAATTGTTATACATGTAAACATGCAATTAAGTTATAAAATATTTAATTTAATATCTTTTTTTTTCATTATACGTTTCTTTCTAAGTTTAGAAAGTTATGTAATACATTGATAACATTTTAGTAATAATAAAGTTGAGATTAATATTAAAATAGATACGGTTTGGGCTGGATATAAAAATTTTTTTTGTAATCATGTAGGTTTTTTCGTTAAAAGGTTATAATTTTTCGTTACAGTACCATTGGTTACTCCTAGCAACCAATGCAATAATGCATAATAATATAATTAGGTACGTTACCATAGTAACAAAAATAAACGTACTAACAAAAATATATGATCTATGATTCATTGTTTTTTGCGGGGAAAATATCAAGTAGCCCTTTTAGATTCTGAGTGAAACGATGAATGTATTGATTTTACAATGATGTGTGTTTTTTTTTTTTTTATTTTAGATTCTGAGTGGAACGATGAATGTATTGATTTTACAATGATGTGTGTTTTTTTTTAAATTTTTTTTGTATCTGTGTACACGATAAGTAGTCGAAATAATGCTACGATTATCAACTTCAGTATCTTTTTCGATCAGAAAGTGAAAATCGTTGGTGCATTGGGGAGGTAAAAATTTAAATTTCTCAGTAGTTGTCAAAAGCGCCGGGAAAAACAAAAGAAAAATTAAGGAAAAACGGGAATTTTTACGCAAAATCTGTTTTCGAGAAAATCGATTTTGGTTTTTGGTGTGACTTTAAAACAAATGACTGTAGATACATGAAATTTTCAGTGCTTGTTTATATTTCCATCTTC
>NC_042496.1:15933094-15963391 GCF_005508785.2 Acyrthosiphon pisum | reverse complement strand
TTTTGAGCTGTTTACGGACATGTAAGTTTTCAATTTTTTAGTTTTTTTTCTATAAATATCAATCAAGTTTTATCTATCGAGCCAAAAAGTGTAAAAAATTAATACAAGGCTCGTGATACATTGTTACAATAGCAGTTGAAAAATATTTAAAATACATATGTAAAATTTTTTTTATAAGCATTTAAAGATCGAATTTTGACAAAATTTATGAAATTTAAAATTGAATAATTATTTTGTAGTTAAAAATTTATAAAATGTTCAATTTTTATATCTAAGGCTTGAAAATTTAAAACAAGATTCCATGTAAGTAGTTAATTCTGTTACCAAAAAATCTAAAAAATACATAAGTACAGTTTATTTTTATAGTCATTTTAATTTCAAATTTAGACGAAATTACATATTAAAAAACCTGGAATAACTATTTTAGTTATTTTTTTGTGTTTGTATAATATTATTTGTGGGTACTTGAAACTTCTAAAGTATACTATTATATAGCTATGATAGTACCACGGTTTGTTGTTGATGTATAACGCGTTACCTAATGGATATTGCGATATGATTAATTTGAAAATTATTAATAATACTATAGATAAGTATACCTATAATATGTGTGTCTAATATCTAGACTGACATACCGTCTCCGCTCAGAATCGTTTTTCTTATACAATGATATTATATCATTGAATTCAAATTTAATACCATCCATTATACAGTGACCCACTTGTAACCTACTGTACAGCAGAGTGACATCCACTTACCCACTTTTTTTTTTATATATATCTTATTGTGAACGCATATCACTTATTTATTCTTACATGAATACTATGTAAACTTATTCTAAACATAATATGATTAATATTGATAATCATTATTAATAATCAACAAGTACTTTTTAAACATGAGTTTTTGTATATATTATATACCTACATAATAGTAATTTCGTGTTACTGTTGATTGTTTTATTATTATGATTAAATTTACATGTTACAATTAAAAATTGAGCTTTTTTTGGAAAATAAATTTGAAATTTTTCATTATTCTATATACTATAATTTGCACATTGTATGTATACGACTACTCATAAATAAGTTTGTAAAATGTATATTTTTCAAATAGTCTTAAATTTTATCTGTAGTTTATACTATTTTTACTAAATATTGAGAGGTCGAATCATTATTTTGTGTTTGAAGCAATGTTAATTATTTAAGGTTTATCGTTAAAGTCTAATACCTATGTAATATGTATATAATCCACTAGCATTTAAGTGGGTACTTATTAGGAATATAGTTGTAACTTGATAGTAAATAGAATGCAGAAATTTTAATGACCTTGTTAAATTTGAAAAGCAATTGTTAAAGATTGGGAAGAATAGCAATAAGGTCAAGATTTTGACACATTTTATGTAGGACTTCAAATGTACAAAGTATACAAACTACAAAGAAGTTATATAACAAGTGGATTCTATTATTTGCAGGTAGGTCTTTTTTAAAATATACTTTTTTGATGACACTAAGCTTTGTGAACATACTATTTATAGCTGATTTACTACGCCATCGATATTTAAATGAATCAAATGAAAACCCTTATTCATAATATATTTCTTCATATAAAAAAAAAAACCTACATCAAAATAATAAAACTATGCATTAAAAATATTTAGAAATTGTCAACAAATATTACAGCTGATTATAAAATACTTTTTTATTTTTGTATTTAATCGTTTAGAATATTTTGAACTAATACACTAGTGGTAGTGATGGTATTATAGGCATTATACTAAAACACCTATTTATATTATATTATATTATATTTCTATTATATTTCAGAATTTTCTTATTGATTGATTACAATTTTAACGGAAACCTCAATACTAGTTTAGATACAAAATCACATATTGTAATCTAGCTTGAAATATATATCAAACTTTTTTATAAGATTTAATTACAAAATGTATTTTTACATTCATACCACTAACAAAAAATAAAATCGTTAAGATATTAATTGGCACGAAGTTTCCTAAACCTAAAAAAATGAAAAAAAGTTATTTATCTGATCTGGCAGTACCTATGTTAAGCATGTCTTGAATATGGCATTAATTATTTCGTAAATGAAAAAAATTATTCAAGTGTTAGGTCTTATAATTCAAAATGTTCTTCTTATAAATGTATAAAATATAAATTATTCATTTGAATACTGTGACATTTGGATCCTATGCATTATGATTAATTTAATTGTAGTTTTTATTTTATAGTTAAATCTATAGTGTATAATCTTTAGCCTAGTGTAAGTACTACTTAACTATATTTTTTCGTTATAATTTAACGATTCTTTCAAAATATTTACCTAATCTTCATAATATATAACTAAGTATATCAAATATAACTTTTTTGAATTAATTACAATGTGCCGGATATTCAGATGAGTTCAAGTGAAAAATCATTTAAACAATTCAGTTTCAATCAAATTTTGCTTAAAACCGTTTTGTTCAATGATTTATTGCTTTCAAATTAAAATATATCAAAACATGAAATGTAACATACCTAACTACTCCAGTAGTCCATTAAATTCTTATGTAAACATTTATTTCATTTTTATTTTACTAACCTTAGATATAATAGCACTTTAAACAAGATAAAAATATTAAATATTTATTTTAAAAAATAAATAATATCGGCCAGTCAGTCGTGTTTACGATGATCCATGAATAATATATGCTTTGTTGACAAATATATTACATAAGCGTTTGATTTTATAATGAGTGAACACAAATCATTTTAATGCATGTATAATCTAACAAAGTGACAAAACATTTTTTATAAAAAAGGTAGTAATGTTTTAATAAGGCGTTGTCTTAAAAAATGTATTATTTTATCTGTTTTTTTTAGATTGCTTATGCAGCGTGTTCAATTATTCTAATATTTTTTATAATTATTGAATATTATATAATATCATACATTGAATAAATGCCACTAGAATATAAATAATACGAGTATGTCTTACTTAGTACGTTTATTAGATAGGAATGAAAACTGATAAATCACAAAAGTTTTGAAATATCCCGTTGAAATTGTATTCAACTAATATGTCAAATGTTCGTGGTACTGAATGTAAATTAGTCTTTTCAACTCGTAGTATATAATATCGCTTGAAAAATGATACAGTACTCAATAGTTATAATGAATATATATCATATAGAATTATAGAAATGTATAGTAAATTAATATAAAATACTATTTTAATATACAGAGTGTAAATACTATTATACAGAGTGTAACAGAAATACCCGATAAATAAAAATAAAAATTGATACTAGCTAAAAATATTATGACAAAAATTATTAAAATTATATGGGTAAATAATAGAATAAATATACTTGTCAGGAAATTCACAAAAATATTATTTTGAAAAAACTTATAACGTTAAAAAATAATTTATTTATATTTTTATCATCAAAGTTAGATTTATATATTAGCTATTTTTATTTTTCCAAAAAAATGTCATAAAATTTAAAATTGTTTGTATTCGGTAGAAAAATTTTTAAATGTTATAATGTACACTAGCATGTGTCTAAAATTATACATAGAAAAAAATTTGTTTGTATATTGATTAGATCGATTGTAAATAAATAACAATGCCTACTTAAAATCAATAAGGATTGTAAATAATATATATATTATAGTAAATTAATGAAACCAACAAACCGGCTAGTTAGGTATATAATTACGAATAATACAATATTTAAAATCAATAAAAAATATATTTTTGAATATTACAGTTAACTAAAGTTCCTTTAAATTTCCATATAATTTAAAAATAATCTAATAATTGTTCATAGATGAAAAAATTCATGAACTTTTATAATGTTTTAGGATGAACGTTAAATTATTGTTGAAATTATCTTAAAGAAAGATTTTAGATAGTAGCTGAACAATTATTGTAGATTTTATAGTATTTTATTTGTTAAAAAAAAATGTAATGAATATTTTAAAACAACAAGAATTTATATTACAATGCTAACATTTAATAATACGATATAAATTATAAGTAGAAAATGTAGAGAATCTTCTTTTAACATTTTAAAGACTTCAAGCCCATTTTATAAAATAAATGCGATATAATTATATTGATATATTCTACATTAATACTATAATATTATCGTCAAACAATGAAATAAGTATTATCTTTTTAAAAACAATTATAAATTAAACAAAACAGCTTCTTCATAAAGAATTAATAAAAATATAGTCTTATATAGTTTATAAAAACTTTCTAATATTATAATATTCGTATCGAACAGCTGAGGTACTAAGTGAACACTTTCGACACTACTTTTCCATTTTTCTGTAACAGTGTGCGATGGTGGTACTACTAGTTCTACAATTTTAAATTCATATCATAAATAATATGTCAATAATTCAATTATTATCAGACGGCGTTTTGGATAGGCATTTCAGGCACATCACTGTCGGGATTCCATTTTACCGGTATCTTAAAGGTGATGTGACTTTAATAATGATTTGTATAATATTATATTCGAGAAGCATAAATATTCATTACCAATACTATAACTAATCTGATCACAAGACGGGCGATGGTATAGGTTTGACCGTCAAAGGGAAAACATAAGTGGAAAGGCACTCATCATAATGTCCAAAAATAAATAATTAAACAAATATAAAACACGTTTTAAAGGAACTAATAGTTTCACCATTCGACTCAAAGCCTCAGATTAAAAATATCTCAATAATAAGTGTCTAGATTTACAATCATTGAAGTTAACTCTGAAACTTCAATGTTATCCTTAAAATTCTGTAATAAATATGACGTATTCTTTATAAAATATAAAATATACAATTGTAAGTATCTCACACCAAACTTTCAAGTGACGAAGCCAAAACCTTAAATAGTTTTAAATTTTAAATATTATTTGTTGATAAAGTTTATTTATAAATAATAACAATGGACATTTTTATTTTACTTTACGTAGTTAAATACTTGTTTAATGATTTTCATTTTCAATTTTTTAACTTACATCACATTAAGCTAATTTAATAGTTATATTAACAAGTTGTATAGTTATACAATATTAATATACTAAATAAAAATCAATTTTCTATGTGCCTATTATGTACTATAATTCATAGTTAGTATTCTAATTTAATATTATCAACAAATGAATTATAATGTAGAGATTCCGTAACTAACTTATATATACTTAGATTTATTTAACTTATAAAATCTATATGATATTATTAGGTGGTAATAGATCAAAAGACTTTTGCACATTTAATCCGCTTCTATACTTATAGTGGTGACGATAAATAGTTATTTACGTTCTACTAAATTAAAACTAATTTTTCATATATTTTCTGTGCCATATCCTTTTATAAGATAAACTATCCGAAATATTAAATTTTTCTTGATAAAGTAACCATTAATTTACCTAACTATAAGAACATTCAATGGAATAGTTTTATAAATACTTCTGAATTATAATAATAATTTAGAATCGATTCTTATATTACTTAATTATGATTACTTTGTAAATATTCACAGTAAAGTCAACAAGAAAACGAGAAATAAAATACAATACCTATGTAATTTTCAAAATAAAAAAATAAAAATAAATCAATAATATTATGTCGTTTTTATTGAAAATTGGTCATCCCTTAATCAATAAAAACCTTAAATTTTAAAATGCAGTGTATGTAACTGCAAAACTGTGCCACTACAACATCAATTTTTTTTTTCGTTCAGAAATACAAAAAACTATATTTTTTTTAAATTTAATATGATTTTTGGACCGCTGTTTTTTATAAGCGTAAATGTTGTCTAGTGCCAAGATTAACTGGACAGGTATATTGATTACTTTTTAACAAAATAAAGTAAATTAAAATCTCTTTTGTTAGTAAAGTTGATGTTAGTTTTACCTAACATATTATCTAACTGATAGAAATAATTAACTTTACATGTGTCATGCTATTGGTACCTTTATAGTATTATACTACACTATAATTTGCATTTAAGATATTATAGTTTGATTGTTGGAATCATGCACAACATATAATATTTGAGTATTATAAAAACTACGTTGCCATGTTTTTATG
The DNA here is from genome assembly GCF_005508785.2 of Acyrthosiphon pisum. Lineage (NCBI taxonomy): Eukaryota > Metazoa > Arthropoda > Insecta > Hemiptera > Aphididae > Acyrthosiphon > Acyrthosiphon pisum. Next base: position 15,957,284 of record NC_042496.1, on the reverse strand, counting down.
ATGGAATATTTTATTATTGACCTGTGTGCTATTATACCATATATTATTTTTAAATTATGTATGTTATCAATATAATCAAGCAAACTGTATAACAAACGTACTTCGACACTCCTTGTAATAGCGTATTGATCGGTTGTTGTCAATCACACATATATAATAGGTTATTGATAATAGACATACCTACATCATGCACATTCAACACTTTTTTGAAAATTATAATATTAATTTAATAATTAAAAATGCACCCGTGTTTGAGTTAATTTTTAAAATAATATGGTTTTTTTATAGTAGATAATTTTTAAAATATTTTAAATTTTAAGGTTAAGATATTTAGACAAATACTTGCAACAACAAAACGCAAAAAAAACTCTAAAATACCTTACAATTTTATTTCTAAGTGGCTAACAATCTTAAACTCTATTTCTAACTTTTTAAATATTAGGTCATATCTTGTTTAACTTTTATTGAAAACAAACAGATATCTTAATATCTATTATTTAAAACTAAATATTATATTATTATACGCATTTTATCAACATTTTAATCCCTGAAAAAATGTGTTATTCCTCTGAAGGTTTCCCGAGTATTCGTTGTTGACAATAAAAACAAAAAATATATTATATCTAGACATGGTGTTTTTTTACAATATGAAATGGTTTTATTTATTACAAAAAATGTATACATTTTTTATTCTAATTAAAAATATATATTAGTATATTATTGATATTATATTTAATATTTTGTTTCTGTGCATTTTCAATTGAATTGGTTCATTTTCATGATTTGTATATTCAATTTTAATCAGGTTTTAATCATTTGAGCAAACTTTTTGTATTTCATATCTATTAATTTGCATACTGCAAATCTGCTATCAAATAATGTGGGGAAAAAATTTAAATTAGAATAACAAACCATGAAAAAAATAATGTATGTAAGTTTTTTTTACTTTCTACCTACCTACCTATTTTTATTAAATACGAAATAATATATTGTAACAAATTGAATTACATTATTATATATTTTTAAAAGAACATTTTAAGTATTTTAATTTTACATAATTTCGAAATTGTATTTAATAAAAATACTTCATCGTTTTATTTAGGTACTGTTACAAAGTTTCACATACTTTTTGATATTTGAAATGTAAAACTTTATAAATGGTATACTAATTATTTCTTGTTTCTATAAAAAATACATATTTCTTTTCATTTAATTCAACAAAACAAAAAAAGTTGAAAAATGTCTGGTTATGTGTAATATTATTTTGAGTGTTAACCTGTAACCGTTATGATTTATAAAATTGATAAATAAATTATTAACAATAAACGTATATTAAAATGTATTACATTATTAGGGTCAAAAGGAAATTAATTGTATCAAAAATATATTTAAATAAATTAAAATTATGTATATCATTCATTTTTGAAGATAATGAAACCCATTAAGTTATATAAAATGTATCAATTTGTTGGTAATTTATATAATACATTTACACATAACTTTTAGTTTATATTTTAATGTTTGATTTTAGGTTAAGAGAAGTATAATGCTTAAAATGGCTGACGCATGTCAAGATGACGTAGCAAATAAACAAACAAGATTTCATGAGATGTATGTACAGCGCCATAATAATGTTAGGTAAGATCCATATCTTTATTATAATATATTTGTGTAAAGGCAACTTCAAAAAATATTTAAAAAATATGGTCTTTTTTAATCACATATAATATGTTTTTACAATTTGTTGCAAAAATAGACCAATATATAAATATGTTACAAAAATACTCAACTCAAAAACTAGAAATTAAATTTTCCCTGTGGAAAAATGACAACCTGTGAATAATAAAATAAATAAATATAATAATAATATATTAATTTTAAACAAAATGTAAACATTCTTTATAAATTATAATATTATAAAGGTATACATAAAATTTAAATCAAGGGAAGAATATGTTTGAATTCAGTTTCATCAATATTACTCATTCAAAAATGTATGTTATATTTCCCGTTTTCAAATCCAATACCTATCTAAAACTATTTAATAGTCTTCTTTCATAATTAATTGTTTGTATAGCTATTAGCTACAACAAGTAATCTATTATAGCTATATAGTGTACTATAGACTAGTATAGAGCATATAAACGATAGATATAAATATATCATTAATTGTATATATTTAAATAATCTTGTATCTTAACATAATTATAAACTCTACTCATTAATTTTCATTAGAAGCTCACTGCTAAAATTAACATATTTTATGATAGTTAAATTGAATATTATCACAGATTTTTTTTTAATTACAACGGTTTTTTTTATTTTTGTGTAATTAAATATTTTGTAATAAATCTATTCTAAGATATTAAGTTAATTTATGTGTTGATGAAATAATATTAAAATTTTAAATATTTTTTTTTTTTTAGGATTTTATGATTTTTTTTTTTAAATACCTAGTAAAACTCAATATATTAGGTACATTATATTAAATTATATATTTGTAATTTAATTATTAATTTTTAATATATTTTAACTTCTGCATATTTTATCTTATTTTAAAATATCCGTGTATAACAGTTAGTTATTACCAAAAGCATGTAATTTAATTTTTAACGTGTTTTTTACTAGCTTTAATATATAATTATTCTAATATAATATAAATACTTAGCTAATTGCATTGCATTTTTTTTTGTGTGATTACCTGTTGGGTTTTTTTTTTACTCATAAACCAGAACAAAAAAATGTTTCATGAAACACCAACATCACCAATCCCTTAAAAATTTTGAACCCGTATTTATATTATTTATAATAATATTTAAGTAACTTATCACGCCTTAACCTCTTTTAACTTTTCTACTATTTATATTGTATCTTATATATTTAAATTAATTTAATCGTTTTTATGTTTAAAGCATTTTGTATGCTGACATAGTAAATTTCACTCCATTATCTGAACAACTATCGGCATCTGATCTTGTGAAAACTTTGAACGAACTATTCGGACGCTTTGATCAAATAGCACAAGTAAGTAAATTTTTGTGAAAAACTTTTCTTGCATAATTTTTTAGGGCTTTTTCTGTTCGTTCTTGAAATTAAAGACTAAAGAACAAATGTATGATGTAAGATTTACTTTTTTTCTTCTTATCGTAATTATACTTTGCTTAAAAAAATTGTTTAGATAATACATAAAACGTTTTATTTTGGAATTATCATCTTAAAACATGACATATAAGTAAATTTATTTAACTTATGCTTACCTACCTAGTAATTTTAATTGTTAAATACATTGTACCTACATCATATATATTAGTACTATATTTAAAGTACACAATATGTATCAATGGAGTATGAAAGGATTTAGGGGTAAGTTGTATGTAATCGGTAACCAAATTAGATTGAGACGTTCTTCTAATATTATTAAGTACTTAATAGATTGACGATATTTTTTATTTTAATACCTATTTAAATAAATGTAAAATCGAATAGGTTCTCACTACTTTATAGCATGGTTGTAGATATCATGGTTTGCACAACTCTATGAAATAAATGGACCCTCTAAAAATGTATTATCATAATAATGAAGAACTACTGAGCGCTCCTTGTGTGATATTTTTGAAACATTAACTTAAGCAACCATAGTCTGTACATAGACCTTATACTGGTAGACGGAGCATATTATAAGGCCAGCGGAGTTGGGTTTTGTGGTCCTTAGCAATTTACGTTACGGTGATATATATATATCATATACAATTATACACAGTGTATTGTATGTGATATATATATATATCATATACAATATTATACACAGTGTATTGTATCATCTAGTCCGCATGCGCCGTGTTATTCAGTAACAACAGAACGGCGCTGTCATGTCTGACCGCTGGAACTACATCCATACTCCGTCTACTAGTATAAGGTCTACGAGTCTGTACAACAGTTTGTCGCTAGGTTTCACTACTTACTTCGATAATATTGAATAAGCTTTTAAAACAAAATGTAGAAGATGTTTGGGAAGGCTATGGAGTATGGACATTTTTGAAGGGCTTAGCCCCTAAAGCCCCCCGCCTATTTGCGCTTATGGTGGTTGGTTACACAATAGTTTGACAGGGTTGGCGCTTCTTTCTTAATATTATAAAAAGTACTTTTTTTTTTTAAGTTTGTCAAGTTTCGGATGGTCTAAAATTATTAATTTTTTTTTTTTACCAATTAATTTGATTTAATTTTTCTACTTGCTGTCTATAGCGTTATAATATTTATCTTGATTTTATTTCTCTGTAGATTGTATTTGATTTTATATACTGTCTAGAAATAACTATGCATATCTATTTAGAAAATTATCCTTAGAAATTATTAAAACATTTCAATACCATTATTTCTATTTTATTGCTTGGTTAGCTGCAAAAACATGATATTCATTTCCAATTAATCTGACATGACCATGGAATTTTATTTTTATTCTATTGTTTGGAAACTAATTTATCATGTTAACAAAGTTATCACATATTATATTCCAAATAAATGCATCATAGTTATTTGTAATAATTCAGTGTTTCTTACAATTTGGAATTTCTACGAAGGCCAAATCCTACTATTTGATTCCATTCGTTTTATCATTTCTCACAAAATAAATGTACATTTTGTATGTTTCTTTATCGTAATTTGCGATATATTGACGACATATTTTATCTCGAATATTTTGCAACACTTCTAGTTATTCTCTCATTCTTATTGTTTTATATGCATACTATATTTTTAATTGGACATCTTTTGAATGCCTATGTTGTGAAGTTAAAATTGGTCTTCAAGATTGGCTCTAGTTGGTCTATATTTTTATTTTTCAGATAGCTCTATTGCTTGCTTCATAATTTAATAGTTTTTATCGGAAAAGTTTCTTAGTTTTTTTATTCAAAATAATGTTATCTACTCGTAGTTTTTGTTTTCATAACTGATGTTATTTTATAAATATTTGTTTTTAATGTATATAAATATGAGGGAAATGATTGGTTTGGTCATATTTGAGTGCATTTTTTCGTGGTTTAGCAATGGTAAGTTTAATTACCTGCAAGCTACTCTAACACTTAGATAAAACAAAATGGAAGTTCTTTTTATCCAGATTAAGAGTTAAATGCCAGGATTTGAGTATATGTATGTATACTTTGGCTAGGTGCTTGTTCAGTATATTTTTCCAATTTTTGAAAGTTTTTGTTTGGATTACCAGCTCCGTATCGTGTGTGTACCTTTATACATTTTCCTGATGATTGCAAAGATATCGGTCTATAATTTGTTTATTACTAGATACCTAATTTACCGAAGTTCTATATTGCAATCACTTTTGTTTCACGTTGTACTTTAGGTAAAACATTATATGTGCTCTTGACACATAAGAAGATATTAGTGAGCCAGAGTTTACCTTTCGGCCGTAGGTGTTTAACAAACATTCTTCAAAAAACTCAAACCTACTTCGATGTGTTCAACGTTGAAGTCCTGTATATTTTTATTAACTTTTGTAATTATTAGCATATCATTATTGTATATCATACTCTTTTTATACTAGACTTTGACGTTTAGTTCAAAGCTACAAGTAAATACTAAGGATCTTATGTCTGCCAATTATATACTTTTTGAGGAGTTTTCTCAAATAAAATTCTGTGAGTTTAATTCAGAAACTGGATTAACTTAAGACGTACATGTACACCCTTCCGTCAGAAAACAAATTATTTGGTAAATAAAAAGAACAATTTTGTAATTAAAACTTTTGAAATTAATCGGGAACGATCTGGATATTTTATTTTCGACACCTGTTGTTACTTATAAGTTCTATTTATTTATTTAAGTTTAAAAACTGAATGAATACTAGCCAGTAAACAATAAACTTTGCTGTAAATTATAACATAACTACCAAGCATTTAAAAATTATACGATGTTCTATTATAAATATACTATTTCTCTTATAGAAAAAAACTTTGTAATTATTTTTTTCTGATATAATATCATCAGAGGTGTTACTAATGCCCAATGGTAAGCTTTCTCAACTATGCTTATTATTGTTATGAATTATATCCTAATCAATTGTTCTAAATAACTGTATAGATTGTTTTATATTTTAATAAAATGTACATAAATATATCATCAAACTTATCGTGACCATCGCCCAAGAGTTTAAATGTACCTATATACGAACTAAGTATACTAACTTATAATTGATTATAATACTTTTTATTAATTATAAGTTATAATAATATTATATATTGTGTTGCTCTGGACGATTTAAAAGCGCTGCTCTATTTCGCATGCATGTAAAATAATATGCCATAACAATATTGTGTTATTAATTTGGTCAAATAGTAATAATTGCCGAGACGCATTAGTGGTGAGGTACCTGGTGGTTATGTGTAAGGGGAGGGTCCCATTCGTTATGGTTATGAAAAATGTAATCATATCACATGGGGCTTGACAACCAGCGATGAGTAGGTGACCGCAATAACGCAATGATTCAAATAATGTTTTGTCTACTAATCATGCAGGACTGGCAGTGTAACTCGGAGTTTTCGATATGTTTGAGACCCACGTAATTTTTTTTTTAAACAAATAAATCCTTTTTCAAATTGCTTTCAATATTTTATTATATTTATTATTGTTTTATCTACAACAACTACAACGAAAAATCGATTGACCATTAGTCGTTTGTAAGTGTCATCGGAAATGTTGAGTAAAATATATTATTACACCACGCGTAGTGATGGGATATCTGGAGTGTGAAAAACAACCATTTAGTCGTCAATTACCGCATTCTCAATATTTTGGGTAATTATTATAATTATTTTTATAAACTATACAGTTGCTATAAGACAAAACAAAAAGCCCTATACAATTTTCGTTACTGCAGGTTATTTAATATAGAAATTAGGTACTATAAACTACAACCCCTCCTAAAAAATTGGTCACGCCTGTGTACCATATGGTCTTCGATAATATGCGATATACCCATATTCCGTATGTCCGTATATATACAATATACATAACTAATTTGTATAATGATATGGTGAATAATCCATATATTACGTATATTATACATACCTCAATTCTGTATATTATACTAACCTATAACAACTGTTTGCACAGCTTGAAGACTCACAAAATTATATTCAAATTTCAAATGCTCAATGGAAACAAGGATCTATATTTAGCTAATTCATCTCATAAAATATTTACACAGGTAGGTACCTAAATTAGAGCTCTACAAAAATCAATCATCTCGGTAAACCGAAAATACGTTATGAATAATTCAATAATATCATAATAATTATTATGGCTAAATATTTCGCGTAAGTTATCTTCAAATATAATGCGCGATGATACAAAAGTATAAATTAAAAAAAAAAAAAATTACTGTTTGTGGTCATCGTGGTGACACACACTGCACAATATGTATGTTACACATCTAAACATTTGTAAACTATGAATTGAGAGTAGGAATTTTACAGCATCATTATTTGTGGCCCCGAGGGCCCCTCGAAATAGGCGAAATGAGCTTTCCTTGCCACAGAGGTACACCACGTAAGCTTTGTGCGCTGTACGCGTATAGTCCCGCGAGCAATATTCTATACGGATTAGAATCGCATAATTATCGTTATCATAATACATATTATGTACACGCGGAAATTCGCTATATGGAGAAGTTATAAAGACTCACACTCCCTCGGAAATGATGTTATATTATTTGTATATACTTAGGTATACCTATATAATAATACGCCACATCAGGTTTACTGCATGTAATGCTCTGCACGAGTAAATAAAGTAAATACGTTAACATTTTTTTTTTACATTTTCTCAAATGGTAAAAGGTGTATAGACTACGTGGTTTTGTGATGATATAATTTTTTACACACGACTTTTGATTTTTTTAGAATTGCAATGTAGCCTTTTTCTAGATTAAAAATCCAAACACAATACTATTCTCATCAAAATCAATTTTGGTTACTGTGATTCAGAAAATAATATTATATATAATATATATCTATATTATATAATGATTTGGCATTTTTACAAACTATTTATTTTTCTATTATTTAGATGTGATTTAACTTGTAAACTAATTTTGGGCTAAGTAGTAAGTATGAAATGTACTAAGTTAATACTCTTTAATTGCAATTGGAATTCCAAAAAATAATCAGGTAGATAAGTAATTTCTTTCCGGACCTCAAAATGTTCGACATAATTTAATTTTTTTTACAAACGTTTAAAGCTTGAGTAAAAGGTTAGTTATATTATGATATCTAAAATATAAATATAATTACATCGGTTACATAAAAATCTTACATAGATACCTGGTGGCACTGATTGAACCTTTATTATGCCCAACATAAAATTGATCAACTTGAAATGTACAAATAGCAGTTAAACACATTGTTGTCCAGGGACAAAATTGCACAAAGGCCAAAAATGAGCTCCACATTCCAAAAAATCTGTGTGAAACATTTATAGATGTAAATAAATTAATCTCAAATTTAAAAAAAAATCGGGATATATAAATGAGTCCAATTTAAATAGGTACAATGTGTCAATGTTAACCTGATGCAAGTTAAGTTGTGGTTGATGCTTAAACAATAATAATAATTACTACCTTCCTTCCTTCCCTTCCCTTCCTGGCCATGCTACTTCCTCAGAGTTTTAGCCGTCACTGCGATATTCCACCACTTTTCTCTGTCTTGCACAAATTCATGCCAATCTTCTGTCACTCTGTCAATCCATCTCTTTTCTGGGGCGTCCCCGTGGTCATTTTCCTTGAGGTTTCCATTCAAAAGATAATTACTCACTACAATCTAATTTTTCTTTTTTTTCTCTTTGTTTTAAAATTTTAAAAACCTATAAATACAGTAGGTGATATAAGTTCACTGAGGATTGATTTCCAAATGTGATTACTGATTATCATGATATATCGTTGCTTTTAAAAAAAACTAACTCAGATATATAACTAATCTCACCTCATATTTTGGTTTTTGTAACATAGTGTAATATTTATTTTATTTTAAACTAAATATTTTTATTTGTAATAGAATTATTTGTTTAAAATGCATTTATTTAAACATATAATTATACGTGGGATTGTATAAGCTACTAGGGATACCTTGTTATAGGTATTAATAATTTGTATAGAAATAACAAGAAATATGTGTAGAAAAAGCCCCTCTTAGCCCCTCCCTAGTTATGCCACTAATTATTATAATTTAACACAACTAAGTTATATAACCTTTAACTTAACAAAATTCAATAGTTAGTAAGTGTTTATTGCACGAAAACAAAATAAAATAACACATAGGTAATTAAAAAAATTATAATTTCGGGACTCATATTTAATTTTGTATCAAAAGGTACAATTTAAGTTTCAATTTCTTGGCATGCATTTCAAATTATACAGTAATCTGGTTATTTCATTAACATCTGATATGATATAAATTATGTAAACATTATTGATTTATACTGTATAATCTATTATAAAGTCAAAATAATGTATGCATTAATTAATTTTGTTATTATATACTTGGAATATGACTAGAGGTTAATATTACATAATACAGATCCTATATGAAGATTCATTATAGGTCATTAACCACTAATCAAATCGTACGTACTATAAATTTACTCACTGTCTGTAGACTTTTTAAATTATAACCTCTATAAAGTATATGATTATGAAATTAAATTATAATCTAAATATCTAAATAGAGTGGCTGCTCCGTGCTCGTCGTCTGCATCCGATCACAATTAATATTACATATTTATATGAGAAATTGGGAACAATTAGGTAATCGATTAAACATTTGAGGGTTTCTCACATAACTCTACTTAGAGGTTACTTACAAGTAACAACTAAAAATGTTTAATAAACTAGGTAGCTATTATTTAATAATTCAATGTTACTACGTACCTATGTTAGATATTTGGAAAAAATTCTAAAGAAAACTTTTATAAATAATAATAAACATGTTGATGTCAAACATATAATTAAATTGATTTCCCTGGCTTAAGTACGCCAATGAACATGACAAACGGAATATTTCAAAACTATTTTCTTGATCAATAAATTGTGTTTAACGTTTTACGAGATATTGACCACTAAAATATGACTTACCATTGTGTTACCAGGATAACCAGTGCATGAGGATAAAAATCTTAGGTGACTGTTACTACTGTGTTTCTGGACTTCCCGTATCACGACCAAATCACGCCTACAACTGTGTCAACATGGGGTTGCAGATGATAGAAGCGATAAGGTGAGGAAAATGAATTTAGCGATTATATCGCCATTTAAAACATTAACATTTGTAAGTTCTTATTTTATCGAAACGGTATGCCTTATAAGTGGCATTCTATATATTATTAGACTTTACTCGAGGTAATATTGAACGAGTACTGAGTCAGTCAGACAACATAATATCATCACAAAAACTATTGAAAATTGTTGAAAATAAAAAATGTTAAGTACCTAAATAATATTGATTCGAATAATTAGTTTAGTGAGATTAAGACACTGCCGTTTTCTAATAAACGTTGTTTCTTTCTGACAAAAATTGAATTTACCATTTTATGTTAAGACATATTATTATAATATATTATACTAAACGCCGCTGTGTAAAACGTGAATTTGTGGATACATTATCCAGTTGATTATATTGTTGCGAAATTAAGGGCTACGAAGAAAAACAACTTCCTGATTTTTTTATTTTAATCTTCAGTTAAATTAATTCTTGACAAATTGTTTAGTAAGCAAATAGCCATCATTCACCTGTGCAATCTAATTAATTGCAGACATACATATTTTTGTAAACTTGGTTTACTTTTAATTTCTCAATGATAATTTTATTTAATAAAACAAATAAACTTGAATTTATAAATCTATCTTAATTAAATATTATGTTCGATTCAATACAATTACAATACAACATTTATAGTAGGTACCTACCTATCTTTGATGATTAAAAATATATCTATATCTGGTACAGAACTTTTGTATTAAAATTTAAACACAGTTGCAAGTATATTTTATAATATGTGTATTCTTCTCGGGTGTATAATATTATATATTATATATTATTATGTTTAGAATTTGATTTTTGATTTTCTTGACTCGATGATTTTTTAACGATTGTGTTCCTTAAGATTTGTCAGGGAAGCGGCTGGATTCAACGTCGACATGCGGATTGGTATTCACACCGGAAACGTGTTGTGTGGCGTGCTGGGTTTGAGGAAATGGCAATTCGATGTGTGGAGCGACGACGTGACATTAGCCAACCACATGGAGTCGGGTGGCGTACCCGGGTAATATTATTAGACCCTTTTTTTATTAACCACACATTGAGCATATTTCTACACAGAGTAAATATTTATCCTAATTCTTATTATATTATAGGATTTCCTTTGATGGAAATTTTCGTTTGTTTACTGTCGAGTGCATGAAAAGAGAATCGTCACAATTTACAAACTTTGGGTTATGCTTTTAGAGTCTCAAATAAACATTGCGTGTAAATTGTTTCGTTTTATCCAATATTATTTTTAATCTGCGGATTTTATAAACAGATATGTGTTAGAAGAGCTACATAGGTTTTTAATTAAAAATTTTTTTTTTAAACAATAACATTAAAGCGTTGTCAACACTACTATACATATTCGTAAAAGTTATCGGCTATTTATACACATGACAGTAATATAAAATATGATTGGTTATTTTTCTCAAATAAATATAATTAAACCCTACATATGAGATAGACCATGTTATAAAATAGATTTAGTGATCTAGTTATAGGTACCATTGGTTAAGTTATTGTCTTTATTAACTTACCATTGGTTATAACTTATAAAGAATATAGTGTTTATAATCAATTGTTATAGGTACTAAAGTACTAAACATAAAACTATATAGAAGAAAATGAGATTATCGATGATGATATTTTAAAAGCATTTGCTTTACAATACAGGCGGATACAACTATAAAATATTAAATGTCCTTATACTGAAGATTAAAAGGAAGGTACCTTCTTATTTTATTGTTTACATTAGATACTCAATACCTACGTACCTTACAACGGTGCAGTAAACAGGATTCTGGTATAAAGTTTTTCTAAATATTTTGTAAATGTCATTGTCTATATAAAATAATAATATACGCAGCGATATGAGGTTTCAAATAGGTACGACAAAGTAACTGAAATTGTTAGAAAATAAATCGATATAATATGTCTGAATATCAAATTTACTCATATTATAAACTTCGAAAAAATTGTGGCTATAGGTATACATTTTTGATAATTTTTAATTACTGAACAACTTATGAAGGTATACACGTACTTATACATACCTTATTTTAAATTTGCAATCTGTTTGACTAAGAAAAACAATTTTATCACTATGAATAAAAAGTTTAAAATAAATTTAAAAAGTGTATATAAAGTGTCTAAAAATCACAGAAAGAACAATACTATATACCAGCAGTAAAATACCTACTAATACTATAATATCGAAATCAAAAGAACTTATACGTAGGTAATTAGATTAAACCATTTGATTCCTTACCTAACATGATATTAAATATGACATTAGAAACGGTATACAAACTTGGCTAGATTTTACGAATTTTTATGGATGTAATACTTATTTACGTCATACTTCTTCTACGCAAAAAACGAGTAGGTACCTGTAAAAAATATAGGTGGCAATAAATGTGAAAGTAGCAAGTACTCGTGTTATATCCCAAATACCCATTTTACATATTAAATAATTGTATATTATGATAAACCTATAGGTAGATCGTCAATGTTAGGTAATTATTATTTTTTTATAAACAGCAAAATATGATCACTATTATCAAATTTGACACTAGTAAATAAGTAATAATTTTGACATGGACGCGGTCGAATCGTTACAAATTGGTTTACTGTAATATTTCATTTTCATTGTAATTTGTTATGTTCTACACGTTGGCTGTATTTTGTTGAGTCTCTACTCTATAGTAAAATATTGGATTATTTAATGTTATTTTAGAGTACATTTTAATACGGGTAAAAACAACATTTGATTAAAAAAAAGTTGTTCGTATGCGCATACTGCTTTCCACCACGGTTTTATTAACTTTTCCTCAATCATTTAAACACAATATCCATAATTCATTTTAGTCTTATACGTCGCTTGTTATTTATAATACCTAAAATATCAACATTTAAAATAAACATTCCGCATTTCAAACAAAATCTTTAGACTTAGTATCGCGTGAATCGAGAAATTTAATAGCTGTAGATTCATATATTTTTATTATTATCTTTTTCTGTGAAGTGTTTTTTTTTTTTTTTTTTTATCAAAAGATTTATACATTGGAAATCAATCTAAGCCTAGATGGTAATTTTATAAGTTAATTTCCATTAGACATTAATAAGACAATAATTTCTTAAGATGTGTCACCATCTACTCTTTTAACTTCCTCTTTTTACATTTCAAAACTAACAAAACTCAGTAGGTAATTACTTTTCAAGTAAAAATAGAAGGAAAATATTTTGAAACTAAACTAACCCTAATATTTACACATCGCGTTGTATAAATGCTTTTTGTCAATAAAATTACCCTCAATTATGCGTAGGTATCATCAAATACGACAGCTTTGAATTATAAACATGATTGGAGGATCAGCAAAGGTGCATTTGGCATTTTAATCAGATTATCAAATTTTACCTATTCTGAAATATGCGTTTAATTTTTTGACAATCAAATTACAGACGTTTGTTGATAACCTTAACATACTTGATTTCAATCATTTAATTTAATTTTGATAATTTATGTGAAAAATGAATATTAATACTTCGTAAGATAAGCCATAAGCATAATAATATGAACAATACAAATTAACATAAATAGACTCGTCATTCAAACTATCAATCGTGTTATAATAAATTCTTAACAGAATAAACAATATAAATACATAATATATCAATAGTGAGGATTAAATAATTGACAGTCTCATACAATTTTCATTATTGTCAACATGTCATTTTCATGCATTTCATTAAAACAAGACCTATATTACACTTCAACGAAATTGATATTATTATTTAATTCACTTATTATAAAATCAATATTATTAAAATCAGCTGGCCTTGTAATTCATATGATATGATATATTATACCTATATAATAGAATTAAGTATAGGTAACTAAATAATTTATCAAGTTAGAATTTATATTGAACTATAATTATACAATTATTAATTTTAATATTATAATCAATAACTATTTACAATGCATAAGTAGTACCTACAACATAACAAATGCCTATATGATAATATTAATTAAGTGACGTAGTAATAAAACTAATAATATAATATATAATATGCCGGGTGTTTATTTTATCAAAAAACAGTCGTTTTGTGACGTGCACTCTTTCTGAGTTCCAGATGCAGGTATTTTTTTTTAAATAATTAGTTGAAGACAATTCCAACAGTAATTATTGCAATTAATGTTTGTTTATTTTAAATATTACACAAGTTAAAAAATAATGAATTGTACAATTCGTGTGTGTGTCACTCGTGAAGATGCTCAGGACTCAATACACCTATGGTAGACTTGAAATGTTGTACTGCGGGCTTCCTTATAAGTGTTGTCCTCGTTTCATTCTTAGAGCGGAGTTCACAGAATTTTGACTACGCCCTTGTTGTTTTCGTATTTGCAAAATTGATCCTGTCATGTGTCGCTAATGCATCCGTATATTCGGTATGATTCTAGGAATTGTTAAAGTAATAATTATTCTATTCCAAATGACTTTTAAATAATTAACATAATCGATGAACGTGTTTTCGTGTTTAACCATAACCCTGAGCATCCAGTCATTATATTAGTATAATTTAAGTTTCTAGACCGTAAAATTTTCAAAAACTATTAACATTTTTCTAAATAATTTTTAAGTCGTTACAAAACAATGTTTTTTTAAAAAATTATCATTTTGACTATATTTAGATAATCATTATATTTTTTTAGCGTTTGACTTTTTAATGGCAACGTTCATTTTAATTTCTTATTGCAAATCAGAATATTTTACAGATTACTTCAATGTAAACATTAAATTTTAGACAGGTAATTTATAAATTATAAGTATTTAAAAAGTTGATGTCTGGGATGGAGTGGCACACACGCAGAGTTTCATGTAGGTTACTACTTCACTCATATAAATTATAAATACTTTATACTAATTTGTTTATTGTATGCAATTTTATATATAAATGTTGAAATACTCCAAATAATATTCTGCTTTGAAACATGAAATTAAAAATACGAAAAAGTAAAAAAACGTAAAATTATATTATTAATAAAAATTTTAAAAATTATGTAAAAAAAAATATTAATCAGTTAGTACTTAGTAGGTTTTGAAATAATGAGTGATAATGGTAGGTATATTTTTACGTTAAATGCGTGTATATCATTTATATATTACACAGTTTATTAACTAGAAATAAGCAAATAAATAATTTAATATAATATTGAATCTCGATTGTAATACATGTATAAGTGGTTACATTATGTTTTAGTCGTGTCCATGTCACTAGAGCTACTATGGAACAATTGAATGGTAGATTTTCCGTTGAACCAGGCAATGGTGGTACCAGAGAAGGTTACCTGGCAGATCACAAAGTAGAAACATTCCTTATTGTACACCCTTCAGAAAAAAACGTAAGTAGCCCTTTGAGCTCACGATTAATATAAATTATATTAAAATCTCTGTTTAATTATTACGTATAAATAAATCAGATCTATAATGTAAAAAAAAAATACAAGAAATCGACAATATCTATATCGAGTTATTTGTAAAACGGACACCATGTCACCGTGACCATAGTATGCTGAGTAATGACTATCACAATTCACAGCCATTAGTGTTTACAAATGAAAAAATTAATCAAACGAACCTTTCTGATAGTGTCTTGTTCACAATCATATAAATCTTTGGTAATGTCAAATGAATAATAAAATCATCGATCGGACTGGATGTCAACGTGGTGGAAACTGATGATATCGTATTCAAAGGAAAATATACAAGTCCCTGATGGGAAATATAACCAAAAAGGATTTCATTGATTTTTACTATGAGCCGAAAGAAAAATTATCATAAATAAAAGGTCAGTCTGTACCTGATCACATAATGTGAGACTTTTTGATCGACGTCTATTTTCCATTAAACCAAATTCTGCTACCGCCGGATGTTTTTTCATACAAACCTTCTACAAAGGCGAGAAACCTGGTTTGGTTCTTTATTTCTACGGCTATTTGTCTTTTCGCCAATATTTTGAGGTTTGAAGCCAATATAAATAGTCTTACTTCAAATTTTGTAAAGAATAAATCGAATCTGGTAATAATAAATATTAATAGCATTTGCTATGAAACCTGTAGCAGAGGTTGCCAAAATTCAGAAATATATTTACAATATTTAAACATTATAAATAATATATTTCTTAAGAAAGTAATTTTAAAATACATGAATCATCGCGTATTAATTCAAAAAATCAATTACATTATAATACTCATTGTTGATTTAATCAGAGTTTTCTCGCATTATTCTATCTTCAATCATCGCTGACTGTCTTAATTTAAACTTAACGCTTTTGGTTTATACGGAATCTTATTGTTGAATATTTAATATGTTGGTTGTGGAAATTATTTTACCTATAAATGAAACATAAAGTGACACCTTCACAACATTAATAATTTTTAAATTAACTTTTCTATTTTCTTACTTATAGTTTTCAACGTTTTTTTTAAAAATGAATTATATTTATTTTAGTAATTTATATAGCATTTTATATTTTTTGCAAGTTTGAGTCATAACTCATATACGACGTATAGAAATAATGTTTTAGTTTTTTGACAAAGAAATTCATTTTTCACACAATGTCACTTTATATTTTATTTCTACTTGATTGTATATTATATCTTAAATTTAAATTTTTCTTTTATTCATTTTTCATTTTTCTCTGATTTAATATTCGATCTATAATTGAAAGTTATGATTGATTTGTTTTAATGCAGAATTCCAATAAAATGTAATTAATAAATGTATTTAATGATATACCTAAGTTACTTAAGGTAACTCGTAGGTACTACTATTAATACTAACTAAAAAATTATTATTAGTTAGTATTAATACTAATATATCAATTATAATCAATAAAACTCCATAACTTTGTAATAGTTAGGCTAGTATAAGAGTACTTAGTTTAATGTTGAATTACGTTTAAGATATTAATGCTATAATTCTGACAAGCTAGTTGAAAAACTATATTTAATATAGATAGGTTACTTTTGTATTAGTTACTTACTTACTCACATCGGATAAAAACCTTAAATTAAATATGTTTTTTAAGAAACGTAGTGCATGAACATGAATTAATCTAATTAGTTATTTTATTTTTATTGCTGCGATAGCAAACAGATAACGGTTTAAAAAATTATGGAAATAAGCTATCTGAAAATGGTGGATTTCACTATGAAGATGGCATTAGCAGAAATAGATCGCCCAGTAAAATGACTAAATATATCGAATGTTGGGGCGCGGACAAACCATTCGCAAACATAACTGAAAGTACTATGGCGAAAAATATTGGTCTAGCAGTAAGTAAAGACTCTCATAATATTCATGACCATTTTTCTAGCGTTGTAAGTTATACCTTAGGTAATAATCCTGTTTTTTTAGAGTCTAGCAATGATTGAATCAAACTTACTTCCATCAAAAAACACTTGTTTAGATTGCAAGTAAGTGTTTACATTTTTCAACACTAACGGTACCATTACATCGTTATAACTTCTAATTATTAAAGCTATATTTGAACGACCAATTATTTTTTAGGAAATGGTTTAGCTCGGAAGATTTTAATCCTGTGTGCTTATGGTTCAAGAACAACGTACAAGAATCACAATACAGAAACCAAATGGACCCTTTTTACAAGTACTACAGTGTCACAGCTTTGTTATTATTCGTGTGCATGGTCGCTATACAATTGCTGTTGATTCCTAAGTGAGTTTAAAATAAAAATGTACATTATATTATTATTATTATTATTATTATTATTTATACATACAAAACATAGTGAACAAATTAATTTCTACTAATATATTTTTCGTAAATATAAGTCTTATATTATGTCATGTAACACTATAATATTTTAAGTATATTATAATTTACACTTAAACACAAATCATTGTACAATATTATTTATGTTTTAAAAATAATCAAACAAATATTTTAAAAAATCTTTTAAATTAAACTTATCATTTGTATATTAAAGATCGTTAACAATGTTGGGAGCTCAATGCGCTTCATTCATCGCGTTATTTGTTTTCGCATACGCCAGTTGGGTGTCAGAATACGATTGCGGTGCTCAAGAAAATGTTTCCGTAGGTTCGTCTAGATGGCTTCGGATGACTATATTTCTATTAAGTTCTACGTTAGTGGGAACGTGTGCCATTATTACCTTGGTTAGTTTTTTAAAATGTATTATTATTAGTATCTTAGTCTAATTATTTTATATCTTCATTATTTTACGTTTAATTATGTTTTAGCAAGATTTCATGGACATTAATTATACCGAAAGTTTTAAATTGAATAGTACAAATGAGTTATTTTTAAACACCACAAAAATATTAGACCCAACAGAAAACCAAATAAATTGGTATTCTTTCTCAGCGGTTTCTGTAAGCTATCTAATATACTGTTACGGGATGTATTGGAGTGTATACAGTATACGGGAGTACCTATACGTGAAAAAATATTAATTATAAATGTAGATAAATATAGATTTATATTATCCACATATTATATCGAAAAATGTATGTTTTTTTACCAAATTTCTAGCAAAGGGACAGACGTTTTTGTGAGACCTTTATATGCCACTAAAATTATTATTTACCAATACATCCCTGTATATTTATATTCAAAAACATTAGAACTTACTGTATTGTACCTTTTATCACTTTTAGGCATTTTTATGTAGTACTACCCTCACGTTGTCTTTGATATCAGCATTTCTTCGAATTGGTATCACCCTGAAACTTTTCATTATGGTTATCTGTGGATCACTTCATTTGTCTATATACCAGACATTACCTTTATTTCAATATCATTTTATGAAATATAGTGATGAGTAAGCAAAAATACAATGATTTCAAAGATATACTTGTGTCGTTATAATATGTTCCATTTTTATTTTTCAAGTGAAATACCATGGCAGATAAAAATGTGGGCTCCAGTTATTCTTTTGGTCATTGTATTTCACATGTTAGACAGGAAAAACGAGTTAGCTGCGCGAACAGATTTCTTATGGAGAGCTAAATTAAAGGTCGAACAAGAAGAAGTGGAAACAATGAGAGGTATCAACAAAATTTTATTAGAAAATATTTTACCAGCTCATGTTGCAGAACACTTTCTTCAAGAACAAGCCCTACAAGTTGGTGAAAAAAAATCAAATCAATTTATTTAAAATGTAATTATTTCGTTTTAATTTTAGGACTTATATCATGAACGTTACAGTTGCATAGCAGTAATGTTTGCGTCAATTCCTAACTATAAAGAATTTTATGATGAAAACGATGTCAATAAACAAGGACTGGAATGTTTACGATTGTTAAATGAAATCATCTGTGATTTTGATAAAGTAATGAAAAAATTAAATGTATTCAAACTATTCTGGAATGTTCTATATTTTTTTAAGTCCAGGTTAATAGATTTTTTTTTTAAATCTCTACCACTTAAAAACTTATAGTACATTGCAATAAGACGAATTTAACAAGGAAAAATTATAATACTTGTATGATTTTTATAGCTACTATTAAAACCTAAATTTAGTTCAATTGAGAAGATTAAAACTATTGGCAGTACTTACATGTTAGCTTCAGGCCTTAGGCCTGGAAAAGAAGATAACACATCAAAAGTTAGTATTTTTTTTTAATTGTACGTCTTATTGTAATTTAATTGTTATAACTTAAATAGTGAAATAACAATTAAATTTAAATTAAAAGTAATCAAGTATATTGTATCCAAGGATCAAATTGTATTAATCGAAATTCGTGAACTTCAAAAAATACATATAATATATTAATGTATATATAGTATATATTACTATACTTCTATAATGTATACCAATATATAACAGCTAAAGTCTGAAATTGGGCAATTTGCACATTATCCGGACAATCTGTGCTTGTTTTTGTTTTCGTTTGATTTTGAGTTATAATTTTTTATATTATTTTGGAATATTTTTTTAAGATAAATAAACGAAAATCTAAGTATTTTTCCAATTAATTATTTATTGAAACAGATACAAAATTTTTCTTTTGAACATATCATATTGCAGAAGTTCACGTTTAACTCCGAATATACCTAATTCAATTTCAACTGACGTTATACACGTATACTTTCAAGATAAAATAGGTATAAATGTATAATTGAATAAAGGAATTAATATTGGTCAATAAACAACAAAAGATAAGCAATTGTCAAACAAAGTGCCCTTATTAATAGTGACTTCATAATATTTTTTTTCTTTTGATTGTTACCTACTTTATCCATCCATCAATGGCTAATGTACAAAATAGTCGGTTAATGTACGAAACTATGATTTTAAATGTCGAGTACCTATATACTTTATTCAAGTAGTACCCATGTTAAATGCGCGGATCACTCGGATAATGTGCACATTATCCTTAACCACGTTCTGGACTTAAGCCGTAACATACCTATAGGTATACATATGTGTATACACATTATAACACGAGATGACGTGTGTATATTATACTGTATAGTATATTTAATACTTATCCATATTATAATTATGTAAATGTATAATTTTCTTTTTTTTCGTCATGTCGATTACTTGTAGGTAAATCATATTATTCTTGTTCGAGTTTACAAACTATATGTACCTAATGACAATACTTACTTATTCAAAACTTGATGGTAGACGGTAGACTATGGAAGATCTTTAGGCCTTTTTTTACAACTGCTATCACTTATAGGTGTCATAATACTTATCATATATAATATTAAAACTACATTTATAGGCTGCAGTGGACAGGCAGCAAGAGCACAACGTAGTGATTCTGGTTGAATTCGCTATCGCATTGATGACCATTTTAGAACAGATAAATCGAGAGTCTTTTCAACGGTTTAAACTAAGAATAGGATTAAACCATGGTCCAGTCATTGCTGGTGTGGTAGGTGCACAAAAACCACAGTACGACATCTGGGGCAATACCGTGAACGTTGCGTCTCGGATGGACAGTTGCGGGATTATGGGCAGAATTCAGGTATGCATATTATTACAGGACGGCTGTTATTCGTCGATGCCATATCCGCATATGTATTTGCAAAGCCTCAAATCTAACAATTTATTATGTGGTTTTCTTATTTAGGTCACTGAAGATACGGCTAAAATCCTGATGGCAGCTGGTTATGATTGTGAATGTCGGGGCCCGACGTACGTTAAAGGAAAAGGCACATTGACAACGTATTTCGTAAGAACACAATACGACCAGAAATCGAAATAATGATTTGTTTTTGTGATTTTATTTGAACGTGAACAATTTAAACATCTACTAAAATTGTATGATAGATTTTTCGTTCACATTTTCCTAGTCCAAGGATTCGAGTCAATTAGATAATGATACGTTCATTATATTAATGATTAAAATATAATTTATATTACATTTATATATGGACATATGGAACATATGATATGATACCTATTGTTATTAATAATATAATATAGAATACAGTCTTTAATATAGTACCTATATTGTATTAAATTATTATATTGTTAAATTATACAACAATATTGTGTATCTATGTATGATATTGTTTTGGTATTTTAGAATATAATTTATATCTAACCATTAAAAATTGTACTTAAACTAACTAAATTTACTTGTTAACCAAACAAATGAAATTGTTATTTTAGTTATAAATTTGAGTTGTTATTATGTTGAACTATTTAAGTCATATTCATTCATAATTGTTTAATATAATACTTATATATCTATATTATATAGTACATGTATAATGTATGTGTTATAAAATGTTAAACTATCATAATAGACACTCTTAGATAGGTACTTGAAAAACAAAGAATAATAATTCTGGTATAGTAAAAATAGTCTGTTGGTAGAAATCTTCTAGATATTGTCATATTCATATGGAATCATTTTGAAATTTATCTAAACAAAATAGGAAATATTAATTTAATAATTTGTATCTACAGTAATACCTTAGATCATAGACTTGTATATGATGTAAGAGTAATACTTATACATTGTTATCAATTTATAAGACCTTTTCAATTGATATAGGTAGTGTTTAAATTGTACTAAAATATTAATAATCATACCTAATTTTTAAAATCATAATTATTATTGTTTTGTATAGGTATCTGCGTCGTTCTAATATAAATTATTTTTATATATTACAATTTTATCTAAAAAAGAAATGATGAAATAATTATTAATTTATTTGAATGTTGATTATCTGAATATCTATAATATTTTAGAAAAGGACAAGAGTTTTACAACATCTTATAGCTTATACATAATTTGTATACATAATTTACTGAATTTACATAATTTACTGATGATTTTTTTTTTACCCGGAGTTATCTCAATTAATTGATGTGTTTTGTAAAATATATTATAAAGTATAATATAAGAGTATATTTATTTATATATTATAAGCGGCATACCTATCTATGCCAAATTACATAGAAAAATGTATTCATTTATTATATATTCATTAAATTGTAATGGTCCATCCAACCTTGGGCCACTGATCAGTATACCTAAATACCTAATCATATTTAAGGAACCATTAGCATTATGTTGATTCACTAAATGTTTAGTAATTATTTATATGGAACCCAGCACTAGCATTTTACATTTTAAAATAAATAATATCTATAGGTACATAACTGACATATTCAAATTTAGAGCCATCAACAATTTATTGTAGCCTGTAGTTACCTTAAATAGTATAATATACTGTCATTTGTCATATTATCAGCAGCTTATTAAAGATAACAATAAAGATATAATATATAAGTGCCTATACTACTATAATCGAGTATAATCCTCTTGTTCACTTCTTCTGACGTCATCGTACAGTAGGTTCCTATACGTACCACAAGGAGTTTAAGTTATATTTTATTATATAATCGTATGTTTATATGTCTTATTCGAAAGCGCAATTCAATCAAATTCACTTTTCACCAAAGTTCAAACTTTAAACTTCTAATTTTAAAAATATGTTATGAACGTGTTAAGCATTTTAGTACCTACCTACCTATTTAGTATTTTAAAACTTCTATGCTCACATTCACATAAATAATAATTGATAATCATTATTAAACTAACATCTACCTATGGGGTTTATACAAGAACAATTCAAATTTGACTTACTTACTTATTCCTAAAAAATTGGAGCAAAGTAAAATACATTGCAGGTTACATTGCACAATGATTAAAATTACCTTACTTTAATGCATGTAATAACTATTGGTGCAATGTGTAGTGCTTGTGCTTTAACTAATCTGAACCTATACATGATATAATTGAATAAAATATTTTTTTTTTTTTTTAGTTGACTAAGTCAATACATTTTAAATTAAATTTCAATCCCCTAGATTTTCGTTTTTCGTTATGAGTTTTTGTGTTTTTGAAAATAACTCTTTTCATGGCATACATCTTGGTGGCGAACTAATAAATTGATATTTGAAATGTTTGAAAAAATTTGTAACGTTAATAAGAAAAATATAAAAAAAACTACAATCTCTTATCTCAAAATCGTAATGTGTTACAATTGATATCAATAAATATTTTTTTTGAAGCAATTTTTAACCCCTGGAGTAAGGTATCCCACTCTTACGGTATTCCGAGAATAAACATTCCAACTAAATATTTTCCAACAAAATATAGCCCCCCCATTATTTGATCATTTAAATTGGATTCAATTAATTATAAATTATTAAGGATCGGACTTTAATGCCATAAAAAATAAGAAAAATGCCTTAAAAACTTTAAAAATGTTTTTAATCCAATGAACTTTTTGAACTTAACTATAAAAACACATTATATAAAAAAATTATGTAGTAATGCATTATTTTTTGGCAGGTATTAA